>NC_090649.1:18078879-18223879 GCF_040937935.1 Hyperolius riggenbachi | reverse complement strand
TCATCTTCTTCTTCTTCTTCATCTTCATCTTCATCTTCTTCATCTTCATCTTCTTCTTCTTCATCTTCTTCTTCTTCATCTTCTCTTCTTCTTCATCTTCTTCTTCTTCATCATCTTCTTCTTCTTCTTCTTCTTCTTCATCTTCTTCTTCTTCTTCATCTTCTTCTTCTTCTTCTTCATTCTTCATCTTCATCTTCTTCTTCTTCTTCATCTTCTTCTTCTTCTTCTTCATCTTCATCTTCATCTTCATCTTCTTCTTCTTCTTCTTCTTCTTCTTCATCTTCTTCTTCTTCATCTTCTTCTTCATCATCATCTTCTTCATCATCATCTTCTTCTTCTTCATCTTCTTCTTCTTCATCTTCTTCTTCTTCTTCTTCATCTTCTTCTTCTTCATCTTCTTCTTCATCTTCTTCTTCTTCATCTTCTTCATCTTCTTCTTCTTCTTCTTCATCTTCTTCTTCTTCTTCTTCATCTTCTTCTTCTTCTTCTCATCTTCTTCTTCTTCTTCTTCATCTTCTTCTTCTTCATCATCTTCTTCTTCTTCATCTTCTTCTTCTTCATCATCATCTTCTTCTTCTTCATCTTCTTCTTCTTCATCTTCTTCTTCTTCATCATCTTCTTCATCTTCTTCTTCTTCTTCATCTTCTTCTCTTCTTCATCTTCTTCTTCTTCTTCATCTTCTTCTTCTTCTTCATCTTCTTCTTCTTCATCTTCTTCTTCTTCATCTTCTTCTTCTTCATCTTCTTCTTCTTCATCTTCTTCTTCTTCATCTTCTTCTTCTTCATCTTCTTCTTCTTCATCTTCTTCTTCTTCATCTTCTTCTTCTTCATCTTCTTCTTCTTCATCTTCATCTTCTTCTTCTTCTTCTTCTTCTTCATCATTTCTTCATCTTCTTCATCTTCATTCTTCTTCTTCTCATCTTCTTCATCTTCTTCTTCATCATCATCTTCTTCATCATCATCTTCTTCCTCATCATCATCTTCTTCTTCTTCATCTTCTTCTTCTTCATCTTCTTCTTCTTCTTCTTCATTCTTCTTCTTCTTCTTCTTCTTCTTCTTCTTCTTCTTCTTCTTCTTCTTCTTCTTCTTCTTCTTCTTCTTCTTCATCTTCTTCTTCTCCATCTTCTTCTTCTCCATCTTCTTCTTCTCCTTCTTCATCTTCTCCTTCTTCATCTTCATCATCTTCTTCTTCTTCTTCTTCTTCTTCTTCTTCATCTTCTTCTTCTTCTTCTTCATCTTCTTCTTCTTCTTCTTCTTCTTCTTCTTCTTCTTCATCTTCTTCTTCATCTTCTTCTTCTTCTTCTTCTTCATCTTCTTCTTCTTCTTCATCTTCTTCTTCTTCTTCATCTTCTTCCTTCTTCTTCTTCTTCATCTTCTTCTTCTTCTTCTTCATCTTCTTCTTCTTCTTCTTCATCTTCTTCTTCTTCTTCATCTTCTTCTTCTTCTTCTTCTTCTTCTTCTTCTTCTTTCTTCTTCATCTTCTTCTTCTTCTTCATCTTCTTCTTCTTCTTCATCTTCTTCTTCTTCTTCTTCTTCTTCTTCTTCTTCTTCTTCTTCTTCTCTCATCATCTTCTTCTTCTTCTTCTTCTTCTTCTTCTTCTTCATCATCTTCATCTTCTTCATCTCCTTCTTCTTCATCTCCTTCTTCTCCTTCTCCTTCTTCTCCTTCTCCTTCTCCTTCTTCTCCTTCTTTTTCTATATCGTCGTCTTCTTCTTCACTTATTTCTCTTTTATATATATATTTTTTTTAAAGAAATGCAGCTATTTTTGAGCGTAACAAATAGCTGGTGGCGCACGCATGTTGGAAGCGCCATTGTATGTGCTCCCTGGAAGTGGAAACACACAGACAGCAGGAGGTAAATTCAGCAGCAGGAGGAGGAGGATGAGTGTGTGGCAGCAGGCAGTCAATGAGGCAGGCAGCGTGACATAATAGCCCTGGTACCTAGCGGTGATACCAGAGCTGTAAATAAACACAGCAGGCAGGATGTCCCAGACAGCGGTCGTGCAGCCCACATCGTGTCCAATACACAACTGGGACAACACAGTTTTCAACCCGGGCACCTCTGAAAAATTAAACCTTTTTTTTTTTTATGTTTTTTTTGGTTTTGTTTGTAAAACAAATTACACAGATATATAGCTATTGTTTGACGTAATAGCTGGTGGCAGAGTGGCAGCAGAATGTAATTCTGTGTACCCTGGCAGTGGGAAACACAGACCGACAGCAGCAGCAGCAGGAGGAATGGAGGAGTAATGTGAGCAGCTATTGTTTGACGTAATAGCTGGTGGCAGAGTGGCAGCAGAATGTAATTCTGTGTACCCTGGCAGTGGGAAACACAGACCGACAGCAGCAGCAGCAGGAGGAATGGAGGAGTAATGTGAGCAGCTATTGTTTGACGTAATAGCTGGTGGCAGAGTGGCAGCAGAATGTAATTCTGTGTACCCTGGCAGTGGGACACACAGACAGACAGCAGCATCAGCAGGAGGAATGGAGGAGTAGTGTGAGTGTGGCAGCAGGTAGGCAGCGTGACATAATAGCCCTGGTACCTAGCGGTGATACCAGGGCTGTAAATAAACACAGCAGGCAGAAGGTCCCAGACAGCGGTCGTGCAGCCCACATCGTGTCCAATACACAACTGGGACAACACAGTTTTCAACCCGGGCACCTCTGAAAAATTAAACTTTTTTTTTTTTTTATGGTTTTTTGGTTTTGTTTGTAAAACAAATTACACAGATATATAGCTATTGTTTGACGTAATAGCTGGTGGCAGAGTGGCAGCAGAATGTAATTCTGTGTACCCTGGCAGTGGGAAACACAGACCGACCGCAGCAGGAGGAATGGAGGAGTAATGTGAGCAGCTATTGTTTGACGTAATAGCTGGTGGCAGAGTGGCAGCAGAAGGTAATTCTGTGTACCCTGGCAGTGGGAAACACAGACAGACAGCAGCAGCAGGAGGAATGGAGGAGTAGTGTGAGTGTGGCAGCAGGCAGGCAGCGTGACATAATAGCCCTGGTACCTAGCGGTGATACCAGGGCTGTAAATAAACACAGCAGGCAGGAGGTCCCAGACAGCGGTCGTGCAGCCCACATCGTGTCCAATACACAACTGGGACAACACAGTTTTCAACCCGGGCACCTCTGAAAAATTAAACGTTTTTTTTTGTTTTATGGTTTTGTAGTTTGGGTTTTACAACCAATTACACAGATATAGCTATTTTTTGACGTAATAGCTGGTGGCAGAGTGGCAGCAGAAGGTAAATCTGTGTACCCTGGCAGTGGGAAACACAGACAGCAGCAGCAGCAGGAGGAATGGAGGAGTAATTATGTGAGCAGCTATTGTTTGACATAATAGCTGGTGGCAGAGTGGCAGCAGAAGGTAATTCTGTGTACCCTGGCAGTGGGAAACACAGACAGACAGCAGCAGCAGGAGGGATGGAGGAGTAGTGTGAGTGTGGCAGCAGGCAGGCAGCGTGACATAATAGCCCTGGTACCTAGCGGTGATACCAGGGCTGTAAATAAACACAACAGGAGGTCCCAGACAGCGGTCGTGCAGCCCACATCGTGTCCAATACACAACTGGGAAAACACAGTTTTCAACCCGGGCACCTCTGAAAAATTAAACCTTTTTTTTTTTATAGTTTTGGTTTTACAACCAATTACACATATATAGCTATTTTTTGACGTAATAGCTGGTGGCAGAGTGGCAGCAGAAGGTAATTCTGTGTACCCTGGTAGTGGGAAACACAGACAGACAGCAGAAGGGCAGTACACAGCAGCCCACTGTAGGTGTAAAATGTGTGGCTGCAGGCGACGTAATAGTCAAAGTGAACCAGGCTGGCTTAGTGAGCAGGAGCCAGGAGGTGGTAAAGGGTGGTAAGGCACATTAACGATGGTTCTAAGTTCCGGCAGCCAGTTCATGTCCCCCTCTCGCCGACAACAGGGGCCAGGAACTCGCCTTCCACCCATGCCTGGTTCATCTTGAGAAACGTCAGTCTATCCACAGACTTGTGAGACAGACGTGAGCGTTTCTCGGTGACCACGCCACCAGCTGCACTGAAGCAGCACTCGGACAGCACGCTGGAAGGGGGACAGGACAGCACTTCCAGGGCGTACTGCGCCAGCTCGCTCCAGATCTCCAGGCGCTTGACCCAATGGGTCTCCTCCTGCAGGCGGCAGGAACTGGCTCAACTTCCCCTTGAGGCGTGGGTCCAACATCATGCTGATCCAGATGTTCTCCCTCTGCTTCATCTGGATCACCCTGGGGTCCTTGCGCAGGCACGTCAGCATGTGCGCTGCCATTGGGAAGAGGCGGGCCACGTGTGCTGGCACATCGATGGCAGTGCTGTCCTCATCCTCCTCCTCTGCCTCCTCAGCCTCATCTTCTCTCCACCCCCGCACCAACTCAGCTGCGCTGTGCTGATCCCCCTCATCAGCAGCAAGGTCAGGGACCTCCACCAAGTCCTCCTCCTCCTCCCCCTCAGAGGTGGACTGTGCAGCTGCTTGCCGCTCCTGCTGGTCCAAGGCTGCCGCTCCCTTTTCCAGCAAAGCATCGAGGGCCCTGTTCAGCAGACAAACCAGGGGCACCCACTCGCAGACCATAGCATGGTCCCTGCTCACCATGTTAGTGGCCTGCAGAAAGGGAGCCAGCACTAAGCACACCTGCTGCATGTGCCTCCAGTCATCATCGGGGACGATGGACGGGATGTTGCTGGTCTTGTCCCTTCTCTGAGCGGCGGAAACAGTGGCCAGGGCAAGGTACTGGTTGACAGCGTGCTTCTGTTCAACCAGACGCTCCAACATCGCCAGGGTGGAGTTCCAGCGAGTCGGAACGTCAAGGATCAGCCGATGGCGTGGCAGATCCAGCTCCTTTTGCACGTCTTCCAGGCTCGCACAGGCTGCAGCCGAGCGCCGGAAGTGACGCACAACGTTCCTTGCCATTTCCAGCAGTTCGCCCATCCCCTGGTAGGTGCGCAAGAACTTCTGCACCACCAGGTTCAGCACGTGGGCAAGACAGGGGATGTGGGTCAGGTTTCCCCTGTCTATTGCGGCAACCAGATTGGCCCCATTGTCGGCCACCACCTCTCCGACTCTGAGGCCTCTGGGGGTCAGCCAAATCCTCTCCTGCTCCTGGAGTTTGGCCAACACATGGGTTGCCGTCAGCTTGGTCTTCCCAAGGCTGACCAACTGCAGCAGCGCTTGGCAGTGGCAGGCCTTCACGCTGCTGCTGAGGCGGGGGGTTTGGCCAGGTGTGCCGGAGGATGGCAGAGGATCGGAGGAACCTGCTGCAGTTCCCCTGACCCTGCGGGGTGGCACCACCCACTGTGTTGCTGCTGCTGCTGTGCCCGCTGCTGCTCTCCCATCCTCACCCCCTTCCACCAAGCTGACCCAGTGGACAGTGAAGGACAGGTAGCGGCCTGTCCCGAAGCGGCTGCTCCAGGAGTCCATGGTGACGTGGACCCTTTCACCAACCGCGTGCTCCAGCCCTCGCTCCACATTGGCCATCACAAAGCGGTGCAGTGCAGGAATGGCCTTGCGGGCGAAGAAGTGTCTGCTGGGGAGCTGCCAGTCTGGGGCTGCACAAGCAAGCAGCGCACGCATGCCGCTCCCCTCCTGCACGAGCGTGTACGACAGGAGTTGGGAGCACATGGCCCGTGCCAGCAAGCCGTTCAGCTGCCGCACGCGACGGCTGCTGGGACGCAGAGCCCTAACCACCCCCTGGAAGGACTCGCTCAAAAGGCTCTGGCGTGGCCTTTTGCTGGCACGGGAATCAGCAGACACAGCAGAGGAGGCCACTGAGGACTGGCTGCCAGAACAGGCCTCAGTGTCGGCGGCAGGAGTTGCAGAGGGGGGAGGAGCAGTGCGTTTCCGCACTCCTGCTGGTGCTGCTGGAGGAGCAGGAGGGCGGGTGGCTGCTGTTGCTGCTGCTGCTGCTGCTGAAGGCTGTGCAGTGATGGGTGTGGTGCCACTGCCAGCACCAGATGCCTTCAGCCTCTGGAACTCCTCATGCTGGTGGAAATGTTTCGCAGCAAGGTGGTTGATGAGCGAGCTGGTGCTGAACTTTAAGGGGTCTGCACCTCTGCTCAACTTCCGCTGACAGTGGTTGCAAGTGGCGTACTTGCTGTACACTGTGGGCATGGTGAAAAATCGCCAGATTGGTGACAAAAACAACCCCCTACGGCATGGAACCACTGCTGCCTGTCTCCCTGTGGTGGTTGGGGGGGGGGGGGGGGTTGGGTGCGGCTGGTGGTGGTACTGGCAGATGCTGCTGCTGCTGCTGCTAAGCCTGAGACACCAGCAGGCTGTGGGACCTGCCTACTGCTGCCAATGCTTGCAATGATGCGCCTCCTTGCAAGGCCCACAAGCGCATCCTCCTCCTCCTCCTCAGAGCTGCTGATGACGACATCCCCTGGAGCTGGTGTCACCCAGTCTCTGTCTGTCACCGTGTCATCATCATCCTCCCCCTCCTGAAACATGTCCTGCTGGGATGATGACCCCCCAAACTCCTCTCCTGATGCATGGATGGGCTGCTTGACTGTCGCCACAGTCTTGCTGTCCAATCCCTCATCCCCCAAAGTGCCCATCAGCATCTCCTCCTCCAAATCGCCAACAACAGCAGACAATTGACTCATCATGCCTGGGGTCAAAAGAGTGCTGAGTGACAGGTCGGCGACTGACGGTGAACTGGCCTCCTCCCCAGGCCCTGCTGGGCGGCTGCTGCGAACAGGGGTGGTGGTGGTGAGGGTGGAGGCCTCGGATGCAGAGCTGATGACGGGCTGCTCATCCTCCGTCATCAGTTGCACCACAGTGTCTGCATCCTTTTCCTCAATGGGACGTTTCCGACCCGGCTGGAGGAAAATCGGAGCAGGCGCTACACGCTGCTGCTGCTGTGTCTCTGCAGCGTGAGTTGCAGATGCTCCTGCTGGGCGGCGCCCAAGGCGTCCACAGCCAGTGGCTATAGGAGGAATGTTAGCCACTGACGCTGCTGCTGCTGCTGCGGAACTGTGCATGGTGGCGCGGCCGCGCCCGCGGCTTGCCACAATGCTGCTCCCTCTCCTCCTGATTCCCTTGCTGCCCTTCCCCTTGCCCAAACCGCGCTGGCTGCCACTTCCAGACATCTTCGATGTTTTGGGCGTTAACAAAAAATTTTTAAAAGGGCGGGTGAAAAGTGGGGTACTTTAATGAAGTGGGTTGGTGGGCGAGGTGACTGAGTGAGTGTCTAGTACAGTAAGTAAGTAGTAACAGTCAGGAAGTACAACTAGCAGTTACAATAATCAGTAGTAATCACAAGGAAATAGAGTGTGTGTACACTACAGACAGTGAGTGCACGCACGCGCAAACGCGCGCAGGAGCTAGCCTATGAACAGAGACTGAGTGAGTGTCCCTAGTACAGTAAGTAAGTAGTAACAGTCAGGAAGTACAACTAGAAGTTACAATAATTAGTAATCACAAGGAAATAGAGTGTGTGTACACTACAGACAGTGAGTGCACGCACGCGCAAACACGCGCAGGAGCTAGCCTATGAACAGTGACTGAGTGAGTGTCCCTACTACAGTAAGTAAGTAGTAACAGTCAGGAAGTACAACTAGAAGTTACAATAATAAGTAGTAATCACAAGGAAATAGCGTGTGTGTACACTACAGACAGTGAGTGCACGCACGTGCAAACACGCGCAGGAGCTAGCCTATGAACAGTGACTGAGTGAGTGTCCCTACTACAGTAAGTAAGTAGTAACAGTCAGGAAGTACAACTAGCAGTTACAATAATCAGTAGTAATCACAAGGAAATAGAGTGTGTGTACACTACTACAGACAGTGAGTGCACGCACGCGCAAACACGCGCAGGAGCTAGCCTATGAACAGTGACTGAGTGAGTGTCCCTACTACAGTAAGTAAGTAGTAACAGTCAGGAAGTACAACTAGCAGTTACAATAATCAGTAGTAATCACAAGGAAATAGAGTGTGTGTACACTACAGACAGTGAGTGCACGCACGCGCAAACACGCGCAGGAGCTAGCCTATGAACAGTGACTGAGTGTCTAGTACAGTAAGTAAGTAGTAACAGTCAGGAAGTACAACTAGAAGTTACAATAATCAGTAGTAATAATCACAAGGAAATAGAGTGTGTGTACACTACAGACAGTGAGTGCACGCGCACAGTCACACACACACGCAGGAGCTAGCCTATGAACAGTGACTGAGTGTCCCTACTAGTACAGTAAGTAGTAACAGTAAGTACAACTAGAAATTACAATAATCAATCAGTAATCAGAAGGAAATAGAGTGTGTGTACACAGACAGTGAGTGCACGCACACGCAGGAGCTAGCCTATGAACAGTGACTGAGTGTCCCTACTAGTACAGTAAGTAGTAACAGTAAGTACAACTAGAAATTACAATAATCAATCAGTAATCAGAAGGAAATAGAGTGTGTGTACACAGACAGTGAGTGCACGCACACGCAGGAGCTAGCCTATGAACAGTGACTGAGTGTCCCTACTAGTACAGTAAGTAGTAACAGTAAGTACAACTAGAAATTACAATAATCAATCAGTAATCAGAAGGAAATAGAGTGTGTGTACACAGACAGTGAGTGCACGCACACGCAGGAGCTAGCCTATGAACAGTGACAGTGAGTGTCCTAGTACAGTTACAGTATATAACTACAATACAAAATACAATCAATCAGTAGTAAAGGACAGCAGAAATACTGGTATAGAGATGAGAAATAAACTAACAGAGGACAGGAGAGAACAGCTGCCCACACAGGCAGGCCCTGAGGAATAAAGCTGTAAGCCTGCAGGCTGCAGCAGCTGTCTCTCTCTATGTAACACAAAAGCTACTAACTAAAATACAATGTCTATCTAACTAACAACAATATAGGTGTATATAGGAGGTGTATGTGAGCAAAAACGCTAGGTGATTGACCACAATAAAGCTCTTGCTAAGCCAACGCACAAAGGAGCAGATCTCTCTCTGTGCAAAGTCAGGCAAGGACGGAAAAACCTAAAATGGCGGCCGCTATTTATAGGGTAGGGGCTGGCCAGGGTCCCCCTCTGTGATTGGCTGCCGTCAGAGGGCCTGGGAGCCCTCTGATTGGCTCTAAGGACATCAATCTGGGCTATGACGCTATTTGAGCTCGGTATTCGAGCTCGAATAGCGCTGTTAGCTCGAATAGCGCGAATAGTGAATGGGCTATTCGAGTTCACTCGAATAGCCCATTCGAATAGCTCCAGCTATTCGGAGCTCGAATACCGAGCTCGAATAGCTGAAAAAGAGCTTGAATATTCGAGCTACTCGAATATTCGAGCTCTGCTGAGCACCACTGCGTGGCGGAACTATTAGCTCGCCAGCTATTACCACGTCACGACAGTGTTCAGTACCTGACCTTTATCAAATTGAATGAGGAATGGATCACGGAGGGCTACTGCACGACCGAAGACTAAGTCAGTCCCCACACACAGCATCTCTGCCTGCAGGCCGCTTGACTGCCTTCTCCGCCACCACCAACAGGGTCCAGGACTCTAGGCGGATTCCTGAATTTTTAAGGCCGCTGCTAGCTGCGGCCGCGATACTAATTTTTCTGGTGCGTGTACATGTGCCCATCCCCCTTCATGATCATTACCTTGCCGCGGTGAAGGGGCTTGCGCATCACAATGAAGCAATGACCGCCGGCTATTTGAGTGTCTCGGGTGGGGGTGGCACACAAAAGATAATAAGGTTGTTGCTTCATTGTGGTCAGACCAAATTTGATCAGCTGGACAGTCACTGTTCTGTCATTCAGCTACATCAGCCGGGCGAGCATATGGGCTGAAAAGCCACCATCACCTGCACTCTCATCATGGTGCGCACCAGTCCAGCATGGCCGTCACTACACAAACGGCTGTTTGCAGTCACTGCATACCTTTCACTGCATCTGTGACTGCACATTATACCTGGCAGTCAGTGCATAACTTGCACTTGAATGGATACACTTTTAAACAATTTAAAAATACAACCATCTAAACTTTCAAACAATTTAAAAATACAACCATCTAAACTTTCAAATAATTTAAAAATATAACCATCTATCATTTTCAAACAATTTAAAAAAAGGGCAAAAAAACTTGCCCTCCGTCAAACATTCTTGGCAAATGCTTTCGACTTGGTTTGTCTTCCGCTGGCTCAAGGGTCCATCTGACCACAGATGCCTGGTCTGCAAAGCACGGTCAGGGCAGCTACAGCATGGGTCTCAGCAGGCTCCCACTTCGGGCCGCAATCCAACCTTCATTCCCCGCGGTGACAATGGCAGACTTGCCCTCCATAACGGATTCCCGTTAAAGGATTTAAAGTTAATTCATTTCAAATACACAGCAGGGCCTCGAAAGTCCGCCTCCTGTATTGTTATTTTTGGTCACTACCTCGGGGCGGGCGTGCATGCCTGCCTGCTGCCCTCCTAAGATGTGTAGTGGTAGCAGTTTCTCAGGCTCCACACCGGATTCCATCCCTCATTCCCCGGCCATTACCCGGGGTCACAAATGGCAGACTTGCCCGCCTCCATATGATTCTCGTGAAAGGAATGTGGTGTCATCTTTGCCCGCCATAACTGGTTCTCGTTCAAGGATTTAAAGTACATTCATTTCAAATACACAGCAGGGCCTCGAAAGTCCTCCTCCTGTATTGTTATTTTTGGTCACTACCTCGGAGCGGGCGGGCCCGCTGCCCTCCTTGGATGTGTAGTGGTAGCCGTTGCTCAGGCTCCACACCGGATTCAAACCCCTCATTCCCCGGCCATTACCCGGGGTCACAATGGCAGACTTGCCCGCCTCCACAGGATTCTCATTGTAGCGGTACTGAACAAGTACACAGCAAGTAGAAAATGTAATTTAAAAACAAAACGTAAGCTTTTTAACAATGCCATGGAAAGTTGAGAAGGAAGTCACACATTACCTGACATCACTGAGTGAGGAAGAGCAATCTCGACATGTTGCGCAGTAGTCCAGCATGGCCGTCACTACACAAACAGCTGTTTGCGGTGCGTTACACAGTGAGTTTGGTGTGTCCGTGTGAAGCAGAACTCGAATTACACTCCCTGATTGATGTATACACATGCAAGATGTTTGAAAGCACGTTAGGCCTGCAATTTAGCATTCAATGTGATTTCTGCCCTTAAAACGCTGTTTTGCGTCACATCCAGATTTTTCCCCGGGACTTAGGGCATGTATCCCACTCCGCCATGCCCCCGTCCAGGTGTTAGACCCCTTGAAACATCTTTTCCATCACTTTTGTGGCCAGCATAATTTTTTTCTGCGAACCGAACCTTCCGCGGAAGTTCGCGAACCCGGTTAGCGAACCGAAAATCGGAGGTTCGCGACATCTCTAGTGAATAGACCTAGTCCTTTGTGTTCATAAAGCCAGCTGTCTGGGTGTCACCCCGCACTCTCCTTCACTCCCCATATCCAAAACCTCGCAAAGTCCTGCAACTTCTACCTTCATAACCGCTGTAAGATTCGCCCTTTCCTGACCTCTGCCACCACCAAACTCCTCATCCATGCCCTTATAATTTCCCGCCTCGACTACTGCAATGCCCTTCTGTCTGGTCTCCCTATGACCCGAACAGCCCCACTGCAGTCCATCATGAATGCGGCAGCCAGAATTATCCACTCCTCCCATCGCTCCACCAGGGCGGCTCCCCTCCGTGAATCCCTCCACTGGCTTCCTATTCATTCCAGAATCAGATTCAAGATATTGTCTGACCTACAAATCCGTCCACAAAACCTGTCCAACCTACATTTCTGATCTTACTCAGAGATACACACCAAGCCGCTTACTCCGCTCCTCCAATGAACTTCGCCTGACCGTCCCCCGCATCACCCAGTCCCATGCACACCTCCAGGACTTCTCAAGAGCCGCTCAAACACTATGGAACTCCCTACCTCTACCCATTAGGGCAGCCCCCACCTTCAACACCTTCAAGAAGGCCCTCAAAACGCACCTTTTCACTCTGGCCTACCACCCCTCACAGTTGCTCTAAACCCACAGCTGAACTCAGGTCCCCGCCTCAAACCTGGTACAGTTAGTCATTGGGGTTCAAATTCAGAAAAGGGGACAGAGCCACAAACAGTTTCATTTCTTGGGAAAATACAAATTATTGATGCCAAGGACCCCAAAGCGCACAAACTTGGTCACTGAGTGACTGGGTGTCCAGGTTACAAAAAGTGGGTGGCGCCAAAAACTAATTTCACTGGGAAAATGTAGACTGCAGTCCTTCTTACACTGTTAATGGCAGGGTTCCCAAACTTTGCCCAGATGGTCACTTGGTGACTGAGATTAATATTCAGGGAAGTGGCTGGAGCCTATAATAGCCAATAAAAATTCACCTGTTGATTTTCAAGGGGAATATTTAAATTGCTGCCATTTTTACACTAGTAATAGCAGATGCCTCAAACCTGCTACAGTTGGTCATTGAGTGACTGGGGTTCAAATGCTGGAGAGGGGCAGAGCCACAAACTGGCATCAATAATTTGTATATTCCCATAGAACTTAAACAAATCAGATAAACAAAGCTCACAAACTTGGTCATTGAGTGTTTGTGCGTTAGGGTTAGAAAAAGTGGGCTGAACCAACAGTCAGATACATACCCGGGCAATGCCGGGTCATCAGTGGGTGGAGACAAATACAAATTTCACTGGAAAATGTAAACTGCAGCCATTCTTACTCTGTTAATGGCAGGGTTCTTAAACTTTGCACAGTTGGTCACTGGGTGACTGGGATTAATATTCAGAAAAGTGGGTGGAGCCTAAAAAAGTGAATAAAGCTTCACCTATTGCTTTTCAAGGGAATATTTAATTGCTACCATTCTTGCACTGTTAATGGCACAGGCCTCAAACCAGGTACAGTTGGTCATTGGGTGACTGGGGTTCAAATTAAGAAAAGGGGGTAGAGCCACAAACAGCCCATCAGATTTTTTTCATTTCAATGCAAATTATTGATGCCACAGACCACAAAGCTCACAAACTTGGTCATTGAGTAATTGTGTGTTAGGGTTAGAAAAAGTGGGTGGAGCCGACACCAGCCAAATACATACCCGGGCAACGCCGGGCAATCAGCTAGTTACAGTATATAATTAAGTGTACCTGAGATACTTTCCTGGGGCTTCTCCCAGCTCCCTATAGGCCGTAACTGAAAAAAACCTATACAGCAGTAGGAATGATCAGATATGCAATTTTTTCCGAGTTGATGCAAATGTATGCACATTTTTATACACATATATGCAGCCTGAAAATAGACCAATCGATTTAAACCTGGGTTTAAACTGATAAGTCTGTTTTCAGACTGCATACATTTACATAATTTCAGAACAATTTGCATGATTGCATCTCATTGATCATCCCTTTACAGCAGTAACTGAAAAAAACATGTACAATACATTATGCCACGTTCTCTGTATATCACTGCATAATTCTGGTTTTATAAATCTTCTCCTAGGTAAATATAGGTTTTAGAAAATTGTAAGAAAAAGGAAGATTTTCATACAATCAATTTATTTTCCAATTTCTCCATATTCTAGAAAGCTTGATTCTGCCAATCAAATTATGGTGTACTTCCATGTAATTGTTTCCAAAGACTTTCACCTGGGTGGAGATGACAGAGTAGTAGTGGCTGGAGGCTGGGAGGGATCTGAATGGAAAGTTGCCTGTGGAATGGCTCCTCAACGGTAAGTAATGTGATTTCATTTTTCTTTCCATTTCTAACTCTAGTTTTATTTCTTACTACTTCATTTTTTTCTTCATTGTTTTTCGTCTCCTTTTTCCAGCATTGCTAATATGGTGCGTATTTAAGAGCTAGAAATGGAATGAGATGCAAATCCGAGTTCATGCAGAATCATAAACTTTTTGAATGCAAAATTATGCAGCTTGAACATCGACCAATCAATTGATGTGGGATTCAGTTGGTCCTTTTTCAAGCTGCAGAAATTTGCATGACACACTTGCATAATTCTGCATGATCTCAGAATTATTTACATCTAATTTATTATCCCTAAGGGAACACACAAAGCAAGTATTCTTTTGTGTTCTCCCTTCCATCCTGCCTATCTATCCTACTACCCCCCATTGTGTGCTCCCTTCCATCCTGCCTATCTATCCTACTACCCCCCATTGTGTGCTCCCTTCCATCCTGCCTATCTATCCTACTACCCCCCCCCCCCCCATTGTGCGCTCCCTTCCATCCTGCCTCCCTATCCTACTACTTCCCATTGTGTGCCCCCTTCCATCCTGCCTACCTATCCTACTACCCCCCATTGTGTGCTCCCTTCCATCCTGCCTCCCTATCCTACTACTTCCCATTGTGTGCTCCCTTCCATCATGCCTACCTATCCTACTACTTCCCATTGTGTGCCCCCTTCCATTCTGCCTCCCTATCCTACTACTTCCCATTGTGTGCCCCCTTCCATCCTGCCTCCCTATCCTACTACCCCCCATTGTGTGCCCCCTTCCATCCTGCCTATCTATCCTACTACCCCCCATTGTGTGCTCCCTTCCATCCTGCCTATCTATCCTACTACCCCCCATTGTGTGCTCCCTTCCATCCTGCCTATCTATCCTACTACCCCCCATTGTGTGCTCCCTTCCATCCTGCCTATTTATCCTACTACCCCCCATTGTGTGCCCCCTTCCATCCTGCCTCCCTATCCTACTACCCCCCATTGTGTGCTCCCTTCCATCATGCCTACCTATCCTACTACTTCCCATTGTGTGCCCCCTTCCATTCTGCCTCCCTATCCTACTACTTCCCATTGTGTGCCCCCTTCCATCCTGCCTCCCTATCCTACTACCCCCCATTGTGTGCCCCCTTCCATCCTGCCTATCTATCCTACTACCCCCCATTGTGTGCTCCCTTCCATCCTGCCTATCTATCCTACTACCCCCCATTGTGTGCTCCCTTCCATCCTGCCTATCTATCCTACTACCCCCCATTGTGTGCTCCCTTCCATCCTGCCTATCTATCCTACTACCCCCCATTGTGTGCTCCCTTCCATCCTGCCTATCTATCCTACTACCCCCCCCCCCCCCATTGTGCGCTCCCTTCCATCCTGCCTCCCTATCCTACTACTTCCCATTGTGTGCCCCCTTCCATCCTGCCTACCTATCCTACTACCCCCCATTGTGTGCTCCCTTCCATCCTGCCTCCCTATCCTACTACTTCCCATTGTGTGCTCCCTTCCATCATGCCTACCTATCCTACTACTTCCCATTGTGTGCCCCCTTCCATCCTGCCTCCCTATCCTACTACTTCCCATTGTGTGCCCCCTTCCATCCTGCCTCCCTATCCTACTACCCCCCATTGTGTGCCCCCTTCCATCCTGCCTCCCTATCCTACTACGTCCCATTGTGTGCCTCCTTCCATCCTGCCTACCTATCCTACTACCCCCCATTGTGTGCTCCCTTCCATCCTGACTACCTATCCTACTACTTCCCATTGTGTGCCCCCTTCCATCCTGCCTACCTATCCTACTACTTCCCATTGTGTGCCCCCTTCCATCCTGCCTCCCTATCCTACTACTTCCCATTGTGTGCCCCCTTCCATCCTGTTTACCTATCCTACTACCCCCCATTGTGCGCTCCCTTCCATCCTGCCTCCCTATCCTACTACCCCCATTGTGTGCTCCCTTCCATCCTGCCTACCTATCCTACTACTTCCCATTGTGTGCCCCCTTCCATCCTGACTACCTATCCTACTACTTCCCATTGTGTGCCCCCTTCCATCCTGCCTCCCTATCCTACTACCCCCCATTGTGTGCTCCCTTCCATCCTGCCTCCCTATCCTACTACTTCCCATTGTGTGCCCCCTTCCATCCTGCCTACCTATCCTACTACTTCCCATTGTGTGCCCCCTTCCATCCTGCCTACCTATCCTACTACCCCCCATTGTGTGCTCCCTTCCATCCTGCCTCCCTATCCTACTACCCCCCATTGTGTGCTCCCTTCCATCCTGCCTCCCTATCCTACTACCCCCCATTGTGTGCTCCCTTCCATCCTGCCTCCCTATCCTACTACGTCCCATTGTGTGCCCCCTTCCATCCTGCCTACCTATCCTACTACTTCCCATTGTGTGCCCCCTTCCATCCTGCCTACCTATCCTACTACCCCCCATTGTGTGCTCCCTTCCATCCTGCCTCCCTATCCTACTACCCCCCATTGTGTGCTCCCTTCCATCCTGCCTCCCTATCCTACTACCCCCCATTGTGTGCTCCCTTCCATCCTGCCTCCCTATCCTACTACGTCCCATTGTGTGCCCCCTTCCATCCTGCCTACCTATCCTACTACCCCCCATTGTGTGCTCCCTTCCATGCTGCCTCCCTATCCTACTACTTCCCATTGTGTGCCCCCTTCCATCCTGCCTACCTATCCTACTACCTCCCACTGTGTTCCCCTTTCCATCCTGCCTACCTATCCTACTACCCCCCCATTATGTGCTCCCTTCCATCCTGCCTACCTATCCTACTACTCCATGTCACAGGAGCTCTAGTGGCTGGAACGCGAAATGCCTTCCAAACTGTTTCAGCACACAGACCATGCAAACTGTGGTCTCAGTCAATGCGCAGAACCCGTTGGGAATTGGCCGCAGACAAACCAGAAGGGAGCCTGTGGGTTACGGAAATACACTTTACACACTATTTCAGGGTATATCTGCCACCACCACTGGTATGGGCCAGTGGTCCCTACCGACTGACTGATCCTGCAAATAAAACCGTTAAAACACGCTGTATTCTGTCTAGATTAACAATAGTAGCGACTCCTTAGAGACCGGAGTTCAGTTTCTGTGTATGGCTGTATAGCAGGTGTAGCGGAACAGTAAACGACTTTGATAAAGTCTTTATTTACGGGCAATATAAATAATTTATACAGAAAATCGTTAAAATCAACAATTATAGAAACCTTAATAGCCAGTATGAAATAAAAAGGGAGGAAATACTTAGGGTTTGTGGAAATATGTACGTTCTGGGAAAAACTTGTAGAGTTCCTTTTGTTTCAGTTAAAAGTTCAGAGTTCAGACCAGGTGGATGCCAGCATATCCTCAAGCTGGCACAGATGTAATCAAGATGGTGTTTCAAGGTGGAGGACACTTGCGTTTCAGCCTGTCACTAGTTTTATCACCCGTCGCTGCGGGGAGTGGCTATGACAGGCACAAGTCCTGCCTCGGGAGGAGGGAGCAGGGGCTGTCCCATCCTTACAGACCCTCAGACTGGCAGAATTCTAGTTCGGCCGGTCTTGGGGTGCACGTGGGGGCAGTTAAAACCTATACCACATATTCACACTCAGCATGATTTTATGAATCCTAGGACATGACATATGACCGGTCTATCATGAGAATTTACCCCCCGTCTCTTCAAACCCATATTGCTGTGAGAGTTTAGGTCACAGAGGTCTGGGAATTTCACAGAACCAGCACCGGGACTCATGCTACACTTTCTTCACGTTTGGCGAAGCTGCCATCTCAGAAACCCCAGAAATATGACAAATATAGCAGTTTATGGGATATTCTATACATCTGGGATTTACAGCAGGTCATTCCCAGGCGAAGGCTCTTTTGAAGCTTGGGGGCAGCAAGCTACGCGTCAGCTCCCCTGCTGGGATTGTAGCCGGAAAGTCTGACTTGTTCCCAAATAAATTGGTTCTGCCATGCTGCTTATCAACTCCCATCTGATGGATGGGTCATTAGCACAGTTGGGGAACCAGCTTGTTACAGCTAAACGCAATTAACTACCTTTGCCAGAAATGTCTATCTTAAAACCAAAGTTTGTCATTCTGAGCCCTGCAATAGATGTGCGATCGATTGCGGTGATAAGAAACTACTGCTGGATCTGCGATTTTTATGCGTTTTGGACGACTAGGCGTCGCCTGGCGTCACACTCCCCATTGTGTACTCCCTTCCATCCTGCCTACCTATCCTACTACCCCCATTGTGTTCTCCCTTCCATCCTGCCTACCTATCCTACTACCCCCCATTGTGTGCTCCCTTCCATCCTGACTACCTATCCTACTACCCCCATTGTGTGTTCCCTTTTATCCTGACTACCTATCCTACTACCCCCATTGTGTGCGCCCTTCCATCCTGACTACCTATCCTACTACCCACATTGTGTGCCCCCTTCCATCCTGCCTCCCTATGCTACTACCCCCCATTGTGTGCTCCCTTCCATCCTGCCTATCTATCCTACTACCCCTAGTGTGTGCTCCCTTCTATCCTGCCTACATATCCTACTACCCCCGTTGTGTGGCCTCTTCCATCCTGCCTCCCTATCCTACTACCCCAATTGTGTGCTCCCTTCCATCCTGCCTACCTATCCTTTTACCCCCCCATTGTGTGCTCCCTTCCATCCTGCCTACCTATCCTACTACCCCCATTGTGCGCCCCCTTCCATCCTGCCTACCTATCCTACTACCCCCATTGTGCGCCCCCTTCCATCCTGCCTACCTATCCTACTACCCCCATTTTGTGCTCCCTTCCATCCTGCCTACCTATCCTACTACCCCCCCATTGTGTGCTCCCTTCCATCCTGACTACCCATCCTACTACCCCCCAATGTGTGCTCCCTTCCACCCTGCCTACCTATCCTTTTACCCCCCCCCCCATGGTTTGCTACCTTCCATCCTGCCTACCTATCCTACTACCCCCTATTGTGTGCTCCCTTTCATCCTGCCTCCCTATCCTACTACCTCCTATTGTGTGCTTCCTTCCATCCTGCCTCCCTATCCTACTACCTCCTATTGTGTTCTCCCTTCCATCCTGCCTACCTATCCTACTACCCCCATTGTGTGCTCCCTTCCATCCTGACTACCTATCCTACTACCCCCATTGTGTGCTCCCTTCCATCCTGACTACCTATCCTACTACCCCCATTGTGTGCTCCCTTCCATCCTGACTACCTATCCTACTACCCCCATTGTGTGCTCCCTTCCATCCTGCCTACCTATCCTACTACCCCCATTGTGTGCTCCCTTCCATCCTGACTACCTATCCTACTACCCCCATTGTGTGCTCCCTTCCATCCTGCCTACCTATCCTTTTACCCCCCCCCCCATTGTGTGCTCCCTTCCATCCTGCCTCCCTATCCTACTACCTCCTATTGTGTGCTCCCTTCCATCCTGCCTCCCTATCCTACTACCCCCCCCCCCCCCCATTGTGTGCTCCCTTTCATCCTGCCTCCCTATCCTACTACCCCCCATTGTGTTCTCCCTTCCATCCTGCCTACCTATCCTACTACCCCCATTGTGTGCTCCCTTCCATCCTGCCTCCCTATCCCACTACCTCCTATTGTGTGCTCCCTTCCATCCTGCCTACCTATCCTATTACCCCCATTGTGTGCTCCCTTCCATCCTGACTACCTATCCTACTACCCCCATTGTGTGCTCCCTTCCATCCTGACTACCTATCCTACTACCCCCATTGTGTGCTCCCTTCCATCCTGACTACCTATCCTACTACCCCCATTGTGTGCTCCCTTCCATCCTGCCTACCTATCCTTTTACCCCCCCCCCCATTGTGTGCTCCCTTCCATCCGGCCTCCCTATCCTACTACCTCCTATTGTGTGCTCCCTTCCATCCTGCCTCCCTATCCTACTACCCCCCCCCCCCCCCCCATTGTGTGCTCCCTTTCATCCTGCCTCCCTATCCTACTACCCCCCCCCCCCCCCCCCATTGTGTGCTCCCTTTCATCCTGCCTCCCTATCCTACTACCCCCCATTGTGTTCTCCCTTCCATCCTGCCTACCTATCCTACTACCCCCATTGTGTGCTCCCTTCCATCCTGCCTCCCTATCCCACTACCTCCTATTGTGTGCTCCCTTCCATCCTGCCTATCTATCCTATTACCCCCATTGTGTGCACCCTTCCATCCTGCCTCCCTATCCTACTACCTCCCAATGTGTGCTCCCTTCCATCCTGCCTCCCTATCCTACTACCTCCCAATGTGTGCTCCCTTCCATCCTGACTACCTATCCTTTTACCCCCCCCCCCCCCCCCCCCATGGTTTGCTACCTTCGATCCTGCCTACCTATCCTGCTACCTCCGATTGTGTGATCTCTTCCATCCTGCCTCCCTATCCTACTACCCCCCATTGTGTTCTCCCTTCCATCCTGCCTACCTATCCTACTACCCCCATTGTGTGCTCCCTTCCATCCTGCCTCCCTATCCCACTACCTCCTATTGTGTGCTCCCTTCCATCCTGCCTACCTATCCTATTACCCCCATTGTGTGCTCCCTTCCATCCTGACTACCTATCCTACTACCCCCATTGTGTGCTCCCTTCCATCCTGACTACCTATCCTACTACCCCCATTGTGTGCTCCCTTCCATCCTGACTACCTATCCTACTACCCCCATTGTGTGCTCCCTTCCATCCTGCCTACCTATCCTTTTACCCCCCCCCCATTGTGTGCTCCCTTCCATCCGGCCTCCCTATCCTACTACCTCCTATTGTGTGCTCCCTTCCATCCTGCCTCCCTATCCTACTACCCCCCCCCCATTGTGTGCTCCCTTTCATCCTGCCTCCCTATCCTACTACCCCCCCCCCCATTGTGTGCTCCCTTTCATCCTGCCTCCCTATCCTACTACCCCCCATTGTGTTCTCCCTTCCATCCTGCCTACCTATCCTACTACCCCCATTGTGTGCTCCCTTCCATCCTGCCTCCCTATCCCACTACCTCCTATTGTGTGCTCCCTTCCATCCTGCCTATCTATCCTATTACCCCCATTGTGTGCACCCTTCCATCCTGCCTCCCTATCCTACTACCTCCTATTGTGTGCTCCCTTCCATCCTGCCTCCCTATCCTACTACCTCCCAATGTGTGCTCCCTTCCACCCTGCCTACCTATCCTTTTACCCCCCCCCCCCCCCATGGTTTGCTACCTTCGATCCTGCCTCCCTATCCTACTACCTCCTATTGTGTGCTCCCTTCCATCCTGCCTCCCTATCCTACTACCTCCCAATGTGTGCTCCCTTCCACCCTGCCTACCTATCCTTTTACCCCCCCCCCCCCCCATGGTTTGCTATCTTCGATCCTGCCTACCTATCCTGCTACCTCCGATTGTGTGATCTCTTCCATCCTGCCTACCTATCCTACCATCCCCCATTGTGTGTTCCCCCTTCCATTCTAGGCAATTGCCCCAGGGCCCCAGAGCCTGTAGGGGCCCCCAAGTTGTCCCTCCCCATCTTAACTGTTGCTCCCCAGGGACTCTGCGGAGTCTTTGGAGGACTAGCGTCTCACCTGTGCTGGCGGGCAGGTGAGACACTACACTGACATAGACACTGCAGAGGTCCTAGGGAGCACATTAAGTTGGGGGAGGGTCAGCAGCCATCTCAGGGGCCCAGGAGTTAAATTTGGCTGCAACAAAGGGCCCCCTAATGATGCTTTTTGGTCGGGGGGGGGGGGGGGTCTGTTGGGTGGGCCCCTAGGCTAATTTTGCCCTAGGGCCCAATTGTTACTTGAACCGGCCCTGCCCATAGTTACATTATTTGGGTTGAAAAAAAAACATATGTCCTTCGAGTTCAACCAGAAAATAAAGTACAACCCCAACCGGCACCCCCGATTGTTTGCTCCAGTCCATCCTGCCTACACATATTGCACACATCTAAAATTATCACTGTTTGCTTTCCATCTCTCTGATATGCCCACATTTTTCTCACTTCACATAACCAATCATCCTCACTGTTTGCCCTTCCCAACCAAGAAACTCACCCGCCCTACACTCTGCTGTGTTCTGCATTATACACCTTCCATGTGTCCTACATAAACACTGTCTGCTCCTCTGATTCCTCCTGCCCCACCGGTCTTACTACACCTTCACAGCTCAATAATGTATTATTTGTATTGCAACCACTTTCCTATGCTTTGTCCCATGCACCTTCCTAACCTTTGCCCTTTACCTCGGTCACCTATTCTACCATGCAGATTGGATATTTCAACCACACCTTGCTCCATGTGCATTCCCCAACCCAATCATGTTCTCCTTCATATTTGGCTCACTGGCACTATGGTACTGTTTGCTTTCCCTCTGACCTAGGCACCATCCAACTCCCACCCACGTTATCCTATACCTGTAATGGTGATCTGCTCCTACCCCCACTCATACATCCTAGCAACCTCCTTCCCCAGGCCTTGGCCTTGTGGTCCATCCTTCATGTCATTTTCCGACCCTAATGTACCTTCTCTCCCCACCTTCTACCATGTTCATTGTGTGCCTCTCCAACTGAAATTATCTATTACACACTGCCCATCCCCCCTGTTTCCCCCTACACACATTCTACATCCACCCCCCCCTTTCTCCTTCCCCCCCCCCCTTCACACACACTAAAGTTCCTTACCGACCCACACTGTCTGCTTATCTCATCCTTTTGCTGTTGTGCTGTCCCAATCATCACGGTGTATCCCCCCCCCCCCCCCCCCCCATCCACTTGTCTTATTGCCCCCTCTCCCAACCTCTTCCATGCCCAATGAGCACCATATTACTGTTTGCATGGAAGTAATATGCCTGGATGCTTGTGATAAATATCAACTTTTTTTTTTCTTGAAGAGAAACTACAGATTATGGATCCCTCTACATCGGGCTTGTTCAATTTCCCAAATCCATTTTAAATAAGGACATACAGTACAAGTATATGGTAATTAGAAAATCTGGGCTTGAAGAATATGAGTACATATATAGCTCTGAAAAGACTCTTACCAACCGCCACCTGCGCATTCAAGCCCAACACTGCCATGAAAACGGTGAGTTTAATGCAACATCCTGCATAACAATATTTTCTTGGGTTTTTTTGCAAGTTCATCTGTTTTTTGAGGCTTGGCGGGATGGGCACTGTGACATTAAAAAAAATAAAGAATAAGAATGGAAAACACTGACAACATACCCAGCTTCTGGCTCAGAAATCACCCAGCAAGCATCTCGCTTCAAGTCCTCTTGTAAACTTCAAGACGATTTCTATAACAGACAGTGTGAGGTCTGACTTTATGGTGGCCACTAATGGTCCAATCTTTTTCAATCCAATCTTACCATTTCTATGTAATATAAGGGAACTGCCAAAATATCCATTCAATATATTCACCTAATTTACCCCTATACTACATAGATTTGGTAACATTGGATGAAAAAGATTGTAACTTTAGTGGCAACATTAAGTGAGAACTTTTTAATCAGCTGACAGCTTGGGCATAATGCCAAAAAGATAACACTTGTGTACTTCAATGTATAGATCCTAAAAATTAGCACTAGATGAACTAGATTGACATGTGAATTCCAGATCACATGTAAGTGAATTCAGTATAATCAGAAATACTTAAAGGAATACTGTAGGGTGGTCGGGGAAAATGAGTTAAACTTACCCGGCTCTTCTAATGGTCCCCTGCAGACATCCCGTACCCGCGCAGCCACTCACCGATGCTCCAGCCCCGCCTCCACTTCACTTCTGAAATTTCAGACCACTGATGTCACCAGGAGCGTACTGCGCAGGCCCAGTATGGTCTGTGCCTGCGCAGTACGCTCCTGGTGACATCAGCGGGAGTGAGGACACGGCAACGCAGGCGCAGTGGTTTTCAGACTTTGAAGTCGGAAATTCCAGAAGTAAACCAGAGGCGGGGCTGGAGCATTGGGGAGTGGCTGCGTGGGCACAGGATGTCTGTGGGGGACCATTAGCAGCCCCGGGTAACTTCAACTCATTTCCCCCCGACACCCCTACAGTATTCCTTTAAAGTTCTTTCTCCTGACCTCACCACAACGGCAATAATTTGTATACAAACTAGCACCAAATACTGGCCAAATAATCCAAAGTACTTCTTGCCGATCATTGCTGGCCCAACAGCATACCATTGACATACAAGCTAGAATATCTCTAAAGGTGGCCATTAACCATACAATCTCGTGGTCGATAAATCATTTCCAATTGCCATGGTAATTGATCAGGAACAGTCTGTGGGGGGCCATTAATGGACACAATCCTGCTAATCAATCCGATCAGATCAATGCGAAAAAATGGATGGATTGCATTAATCTCCTCCCGACCGCGTCACGCCAATGGGCATGGCCGAGGCGGCAGACCCAGGACCGCCTAATTCCGATTGGCTTAAGGTCGTGGGGCACTGAATTGCGGGCGGATGCGCGCGCGCACATCGACCAGCATCCCTTGCGACCCCCCCTCCGTCATCAGCCCGCCGGACAATTAGCAGTGCCGGCGGGCTGTTGCGATATGATCTGGCCAGTAGAATGCATATAATACAGATCGTTTAGTAAACAACCTGTATTACAGGATCTTCTCAAAAAATTAGCATATTGTGATAAAGTTCATTATTTTTTGTAATGTACTGATAAACATTAGACTTTCATATATTTTAGATTCAAATACACACAACTGAAGTAGTTCAAGCCTTTTATTGTTTTAATATTGATGATTTTGGCATACAGCTCATGAAAACCCAAAATTCCTATCTCAAAAAATTAGCATATTTCATCCGACCAATAAAAGAAAAGTGTTATTAAAACAAAAAAAGTCAACCTTCAAATAATTATGTTCAGTTATGCACTCAATACTTGGTCGGGAATCCTTTTGCAGAAATGACTGCTTCAATGCGACGTGGCATGGAGGCAATCAGCCTGTGGCACTGCTCAGGTGTTATGGAGGCCCAGGATGCTTCAATAGCGGCCTTAAGCTCATCCAGAGTGTTAGGTCTTGCGTCTCTCAACTTTCTCTTCACAATATCCCACAGATTCTCTATGGGGTTCAGGTCAGGAGAGTTGGCAGGCCAATTGAGCACAGTAATACCATGGTCAGTAAACCATTTACCAGTGGTTTTGGCACTGTGAGCAGGTGCCAGATCGTGCTGATGGAAGCATGAAGTGCTCCAAAATCTCCTGATAGCTAGCTGCATTGACCCTGCCCTTGATAAAACACAGTGGACCAACACCAGCACCTGACATGTCACCCAGACCATCACTGACTGTGGGTACTTGACACTGGACTTCAGGCATTTTGGCATTTCCCTCTCCCAGTCTTCCTCCAGACTCTGGCACCTTGATTTCTGAATGACATGTAAAAGTTGCTTTCATCCAAAAAAAGTACTTTGGACCACTGAGCAACAGTCCAGTGCTGCTTCTCTGTAGCCCAGGTCAGGCGCTTCTGCCACTGTTTCTGGTTCAAAAGTTACATAGTTACATAGTTATTTTGGTTGAAAAAAGACATACGTCCATCGAGTTCAACCAGTACAAAGTACAACTCCAGCCTGCTCCCTCACATATCCCTGTTGATCCAGAGGAAGGCGAAAAAACCCTTACAAGGCATGGTCCAATTAGCCCCAAAAGGGAAAATTTCCTTCCCAACTCCAGATGGCAATCAGATAAAATCCCTGGATCAACATCATTAGGCATAACCTAGTAATTGTAGCCATGGATGTCTTTTTAACGCAAGGAAAGCATCTAAGCCCCCTTTAAATGCAGGTATAGAGTTTGCCATAACGACTTCCTGTGGCAATGCATTCCACATCTTAATCACTCTTACTGTAAAGAACCCTTTCCTAAATAAATGGCTAAAACGTTTTTCCTGCATGCGCAGATCATGTCCTCTAGTCCTTTGAGAAGGCCTAGGGACAAAAAGCTCATCCGCCAAGCTATTATATTGCCCTCTGATGTATTTATACATGTTAATTAGATCTCCTCTAAGGCGTCTTTTCTCTAGACTAAATAAACCCAGTTTATCTAACCTTTCTTGGTAAGCGAGACCTTCCATCCCACGTATCAATTTTGTAGCTCGTCTCTGCACCTGCTCTAAAACTGCAATATCTTTTTTGTAATGTGGTGCCCAGAACTGAATTCCATATTCCAGATGTGGCCTTACTAGAGAGTTAAACAGGGGCAATATTATGCTAGCATCTCGAGTTTTTATTTCCCTTTTAATGCATCCCAAAATTTTGTTCGCTTTAGCTGCAGCGGCTTGGCATTGAGTACGATTATTTAACTTGTTGTCGATGAGTACTCCTAAGTCCTTCTCCAAGTTTGATGTCCCCAACTGTATCCCATTTAATTTGTATGGTGCTAGACCATTGGTACGACCAAAATGCATGACTTTACATTTGTCAACATTGAATTTCATCAAGATGGCACCGCACCGGTAGCCACGCCACAGGGCTCCGGCCTCTTCTTCTCTCTTCTATCTCCCTTCTCTCCCTAGTCCCTCTTAAACTGCAGGGGAGGATGCGGGGGCACAGGAGAAGGCATGCGGAGACACACAAAGACCTGTGCTGTCCCACGGTGCCCGGTTCAGATGCGGGCTGTGGGCCGACAGCTGATCAGCTGTTCGGACCCTCGTGCTCACTGCACTCCATCTCTGCCCGACCCTTTGCCGCAAACCAGCCCTGCTCACCGTACAAGGGGAGCCATCTCTATTGCTGCAGATGGCCATGATGGGAGGGACAGAGACACGCGGCGGATCCCATGCGAACCACAGCTCTGCTGCCGGAGCAACCAGACGCCGTCCAGGAAATGTAGCTGCTCCGACCCGGAGACTGCGTATCCCACACTGCTGCAGCCAGCTACAACTCCGCTGGCAGGGTAAGAAGACGCCGCATGAGACATGCGGCTCCGCTGCCACGAACTGAGACCCGGAAGCTGCCTGATTTACACGCCGCTGCCCGGAGCCACTACACCGCCGCTGCCCGGAGATGCCATCACAAAGCAAAAGCAGGCAGCTCCATCACCGCGGCCCAGAGGGGTATGTGTATCACCACTCTCCCCTGCTCCCTCAGGTCCACTGAAAATCAGGGCCGCGGCCGCTCCACCACTTTAGGGTATGAGCGCCTCCGCTCACCCCGATCACCCTCCTGCTCCCCACCACCGAGCCCTGCAGTCACCATCAGCACAGTACAGCCCTGGAGTATCCTGTGCTCTCAACAACCAGGCCACTCAGACCAGCCTACACAGCAGGCCTGGATCCCCATACGGGGTACTTTCTGCTCACAGGAGCACGGGGCCCCCTCTGGCCCTGCCAACTCAGACTGGACAGCAAGCCAGGGCTTTTGCTTAAGCGCGGCCCCCCCCCCTCAGGGATACCCTCAGTTCGTCTGGGAGCACATGGTCTCGGACTGGTTATCGGACTGTACGCATGGGTGCTTCAACCTGCAGCCCAAAAGGGACTCTCTGCCTCTGTCGCCTCTTACATTTTTTATCTCTCTCTTTCTTCCTTTTACTCTCTTAGCTATCCTTTCTCTCTCTCTCTCTCTCTCTCTCTCTCTCTCTCTCTCTCTCTTTCTCTATCCACTCCTTTCCAGGACACACTGCGGGGCATCTGGAACGGCTGCGGAGCTGTGCGAGCGCCGTCGGTAGTCGGCAGGCTGCTCCCCTCACATAGCATTCCAGACTTCCCCACGCGTCCTTCACTAGTTATGTGCTGTATGTATACAGTGGAGGAAATAATTATTTGACCCCTCACTGATTTTGTAAGTTTGTCCAATGACAAAGAAATGAAAAGTCTCAGAACAGTATCATTTCAATGGTAGGTTTATTTTAACAGTGGCAGATAGCACATCAAAAGGAAAATCGAAAAAATAACCTTAAATAAAAGATAGCAACTGATTTGCATTTCATTGAGTGAAATAAGTTTTTGAACCCTTACCAACCATTAAGAGTTCTGGCTCCCACAGAGTGGTTAGACACTTCTACTCAATTAGTCACCCTCATTAAGGACACCTGTCTTAACTAGTCACCTGTATAAAAGACACCTGTCCACAGAATCAATCAATCAAGCAGACTCCAAACTCTCCAACATGGGAAAGACCAAAGAGCTGTCCAAGGATGTCAGAGACAAAATTGTAGACCTGCACAAGGCTGGAATGGGCTACAAAACCATTAGCAAGAAGCTGGGAGAGAAGGTGACAACTGTTGGTGCGATTGTTCGAAAATGGAAGGAGCACAAAATGACCATCAATCGACCTCGCTCTGGGGCTCCATGCAAGATCTCACCTCGTGGGGTGTCAATGGTTCTGAGAAAGGTGAAAAAGCATCCTAGAACTACACGGGAGGAGTTAGTGAATGACCTCAAATTAGCAGGGACCACAGTCGCCAAGAAAACCATTGGAAACACATTACACCGCAATGGATTAAAATCCTGCAGGGCTCGCAAGGTCCCCCTGCTCAAGAAGGCACATGTGCAGGCCCGTCTGAAGTTTGCCAATGAACACCTGAATGATTCTGTGAGTGACTGGGAGAAGGTGCTGTGGTCTGATGAGACCAAAATAGAGCTCTTTGGCATTAACTCAACTCGCTGTGTTTGGAGGAAGAAAAATGCTGCCTATGACCCCCAAAACACCGTCCCCACCGTCAAGCATGGGGGTGGAAACATTTTGCTTTGGGGGTGTTTTTCTGCTAAGGGCACAGGACAACTTAATCGCATTAACGGGAAAATGGACGGAGCCATGTATCGTGAAATCCTGAATGACAACCTCCTTCCCTCTGTCAGGAAACTGAAAATGGGTCGTGGATGGGTGTTCCAGCACGACAATGACCCAAAACATACAGCAAAGGCAACAAAGGAGTGGCTCAAGAAGAAGCACATTAAGGTCATGGAGTGGCCTAGTCAGTCTCCGGACCTTAATCCAATAGAAAACCTATGGAGGGAGCTCAAGCTCAGAGTTGCACAGAGACAGCCTCGAAACCTTAGGGATTTAGAGATGATCTGCAAAGAGGAGTGGACCAACATTCCTCCTAAAATGTGTGCAAACTTGGTCATCAATTACAAGAAACATTTGACCTCTGTGCTTGCAAACAAGGGTTTTTCCACTAAGTATTAAGTCTTTTATTGTTAGAGGGTTCAAAAACTTATTTCACTCAATGAAATGCAAATCAGTTGCTATCTTTTATTTAAGGTTATTTTTTCGATTTTTCCTTTTGATGTGCTATCTGCCACTGTTAAAATAAACCTACCATTGAAATGAGACTGTTCTGAGACTTTTCATTTCTTTGTCATTGGACAAACTTACAAAATCAGTGAGGGGTCAAATAATTATTTCCTCCACTGTATATAGGTAATGCTTACTTTGTACTTACTGTACCTGATTGTATGTGTCGTAGGATCGCATGTATGTGTTGTACCATCACCGACCCTGTATGAGCCAAAAACAATTCCGGGTACAACCCCCGTTGTACTTGGCGAAATAAACGATTCTGATTCTGAATTTCATCTGCCATGTATGTGCCCATATAGCCATCCTATCCAGATCCTGTTACTATATGACACTATCTTCCTGAGAGTTGATGATTCTGCACAATTTTGTATCATCTGCAAAAATAGCAACATTGCTCACTACTGCATCTACTAGGTCATTAATAAATAAATTGAAGAGCACTGGACCCAGTACAGACCCCTGTGGGTCCCCACTACTAACAGTCTCTCATTTTGAGTACGATCCATTGACCACAACTCTTTGTTTTCTGTCCATTAGCCATTTCCCTATCCATGAACACAGACTCTTCCCCAGTCCTTGCATCCTCAACTTTTGCACCAGACTTTTGTGGGGAACAGTGTCGAAGGCCTTTGCAAAGTCCAAGTATATCACATCTACAGCATTCCCAATATCCATATTAGCATTCACTACCTCATAAAAGCTGAGCATGTTAGTCAAACAGGACCTGTCTTTAGTAAACCCATGTTGATGCTGAGAAATAAGATTTTCTACTATGAAGTCATGTATAGTATCTCTTAGTAACCCCTCAAATAGTTTGCATACAACTGATGTTAAGCTTACAGGTCTATAATTTCCTGGATCTGATTTTTTGCCCTTCTTAAATAATGGGAAAACGTGGGCTGTACGCCAATCCACTGGGACTCTGCCAGTTGCAAGAGAGTCACAAAAGATAAGATAAAGGGGTTTAGCTATAACCAGTTCGGCCTTTCTGGACGAGCTTTCTCGTCCAGAAAGGCACTGCTACTTTCCCTGCGTGGTGCGCGCGCTCGCGCGCGCACCCGCTGCCCGCTGCTAGCCCCCCGATCAGTTAATGGGAATATAATTCCCATTCACCGATTCTAACTTCCCCGCAGAAATACCGACGCTTTCTATCCAGAGAGCGTGGTATTTCTGCTCCCCAGGAAACAACTCCCCTGCATTTAAGTTCCTGGATGCGACCTCGTTCGCATCCAGGACTTTCTCACTGTGGCCATCTTGTGGCCAAATAGTAAACTGCACCCACACACAGTTTTAATTAAAGAATTACATTATCTTACATCTAAAATTGGCAATTTCCCCCCCACACCAAAAATTACCCACATACACTTTTTATTAAAAAAAAAATTAAAAAAAATACAATAAAAAAAAACCAAAAACATCATAAATAGTTACCCAAGGGTCTGAACTTTTTAAATATGCATGTCAAGAAAGTATGTTATTATATTATTTAAAATTATAAGCTTATAAATAGTGATGGACGCAAATTGAAAAAATGCACCTTTATTTCTAAATGAAATATCGGCACCAAAAATTGTGATAGGGACATCGTTTAAACGGTGTAATAACTGGGACAGATGGGCAAATAAAATACATGAGTTTTAATTACGGTAGCGTATATTAATTTCAAACTATAATGGCCAAAAACTGAGAAATAATGAATTTTTTTCATTTCCTTCTTAATCTTCCTGTTAAAATGGATTTAGAAAAAAATAATTCTTAGCAAAATGTACTACCCAAAGAAAGCCTAATTAGTGGCGGAAAAAACAAGATATAGATCAATTCATTGTGATAAGTAGCAATAAAGTTATAGGCGAATGAATGGGAGGTGAACGTTGCTCGGATGCATGAGATTTTCGGCACTGCGGCGCTGAACCGGATAACTGAACCTTATTCCCTTAGGACCCGAGGATGCATGCCATCCGGGCCAGGTGCCTTGTCTATTTTTAATTGATTTAGTCTTGCCTTCACTTCTTCCTGCGTTAAGTATTTAATATTACAGTTAGAAGATTGAGACTCTTCTACCTCTGTAATTTGCAACAGTGCTGTTTCCTTTGTGAAGACAGAAGCAAAGAAAGCATTTAATAACTCTGCCTTACCTTGGTCATCCACCATTGAGTTCCCACCCTCATCCTTTAGGTGTCCTATACAGTCAACCTTTCTTTTTTTTAGAGTTGATGTACTTGTAAAACTTTTTTGGGTTAGATTTGATATCCCTAGCGATTTGATTTTCAGCTTCGATCTTTGCCAGCCTAATTTCTTTTTTACAATTTTTATTGCACTCCTTATAATTGCTTAGTGCAGCCTTGGTCCCCTCCTGTTTTAGGACCTTATAGGCGTTCCTTTTCCTCTTCATTTTATCCCTAACCTTTCTATTCATCCATAGAGGCCTTTTTTTATTCCTAGACATTTTGTTTCCATATGGGATATACATACTACAATATTGATTGAGAATAAGTTTAAAAGCTTGCCATTTCCCTTCAGTGCTTCCATCATGCTTCCATCTGCTGAAAAGCTTTATGGAGATGATTTCATTTTTCAGCACGACCCGGCACCTGTTCACAGTGCCAAAACCACTGGTAAATGGTTTACTGACCATGGTATTACTGTGCTCAATTGGCCTGCCAACTCTCATGACCTGAACCCCATAGAGAATCTGTGGGATATTGTGAAGAGAAAGTTGAGAAATGCAAGACCCAACACTCTGGATGAGCTTAAGGCCGCTATAGAAGCATCCTGGGCCTCCATAGCACCTGAGCAGTGCCACAGGCTGATTGCCTCCATGCCACGTCGCATTGAAGCAGTCATTTCTGCAAAAGGATTCCCGACCAAGTATTGAGTGCATAACTGAACATAATTATTTGAAGGTTGACTTTTTTTGTTTTAAAAACACTCTTCTTTTATTGGTCGGATGAAATATGCTAATTTTTTTATAGGAAATTTGGGTTTTTCGTGAGCTGTATTCCAAAATCAACAATATTAAAACAATAAAAGGCTTGAACTACTTCAGTTGTGTGTATTTGAATCTAAAATATATGAAAGTCTAATGTTTATCAGTACATTACAGAAAATAATGAACTTTATCACAATATGCTAATTTTTTGAGAAGATCCTGTATACTGGCTGCCTCCTCCTCTGGTGGTCACAGCATTCCCGGATGACCACCAGAGAGGACGGCAGCCCTGCTCAGTAAGACACACACGTTTTCCTGCTTGATCCCCCACCCGATCGCCACTGATCACCCTCCACTGGCCCTAACAGGCGTCTGAGTGATATCTGGTCGCCTTTCACAGCTCTGATCAAGGTCTGAGTGACATAGTGTGACAGCTGAGTGACAGTTATGGTCTATAGCACTATTGATTGATATCTGATCACCTGTCACCAGCTGTGTTTGGCTTTTGATAATTTCTGATTGCCCTGTGATTGATCTCTGTTTACATTGCTTGGCATCTGACAGCTGCAGTGTGATTGACATCTGGCCGCCTGTCATCAGCTCTGATTGAGGTCTGAGTGACATCTAATCGGCCTGTGAACTGTTTTTGACATCTGATTGCCTGTTTGCACTGTGATTGGCATCTGCTCATCTGATTGCCCTGTGATTGATTGCTGGTTACATCCTTTGGCATCTGACAGCTGCACTGTGATTGACATCTTGTCGCCTGCCACCACCTTTGATTGAGATCTGAGTGACGTATCGTCTGGGTGCTGTTGTTTGACATCCGATCGCCTGTTTTCACTACGATTAGCATCTGATGGGCCTCTTGATTGCCATGTGATTGGCTCTGATTGACCTCTGTCTGTTTCTAATTGCATTAGATTGCACTTTATTGCGTTTAATTGCATTTGATTGCCTCTGATTGCATTTGACTGTTTTTGATTGCTATCGGATTGCCTCCGAATTTATCGGGTCCCCCCCCACCCCGTCACTATCCTAGTGATCTAAAAACAAGCCAGTGAGTTAGCTAGGCCCCTTTGTTAGCGCCAAGCCCACTACACCGCAGTCACTAATAAGTCGCTGATTAACGTCATCACTGTCGCTAATCCGCATTGGAACATTGGTACTATATAGTATCTGTAAGTGATCAGTACTGATCGCAGTCAGATCTATATAAGTACGTTGGGGTCACCTTAGAGTAGGCTCAACAAAAACGCAGTGTTTGCCCGATCAGGCCTGATCGTTCGGCCACACTTGCATTCAGCCCGCCCCAGCACAGTGAAAGAAATTTTTGTTTTCTGATCACTGCAAAAACCCAACACAAAGATCAGTTTTTATAATTTTTTTTTATCAAAACTGAGCGATTGCAACTGTTTACTAAACAAATACTCCAGTTTGCTAGACAGGTGCATTTTTTCCTGGGTAATCTCAGAGGAATACCCCCTAAATTTAGCAGCCCAAAATGGCAAGAAAGGTGTATTCCCTGCAAGAGGCCTACAGTATTCTGGCCGAGTCAGGTGAGAGTGATTGGGACTTCTCATCCGACAAATCAACCGGGTCAGAATATGAACCTGTAGATAGCAGTGGCTCTTTGACTGATAGCGAAGATGACGAGGTTGGGGTCCTTGCTAGCGCCAGGCGTACCAGACCCCATGTCAGTGGACCGCAGGTGGTGCAGGATCAACCTCAAGGGCAGCAGAGTGGTGCTAGTGCTGATCCAGGTTTTCATGGTGAGACATGCACCAGAAGTACAGCACATCCTGGACTTGAAACCAGTACTACCGTAGACCCTGGTGAAGTGGCGAGCACCAGCATGGAAGTTGAAACTGGTTCGGTGGTAAGACCCCGGTCGCAGCCACCAGAAACACGGGCCCGTAGTACCCCTAGGCTGCCAGAGGTGCTGGCAAACCCTGATAGGGAGTTCCCTGATTCCGCCGCACCCGTAGTGCCCCCTTTCACCGCCCAGTCTGGAGTCCATGTGGAGACAGATCTTCTAGGATCGGCCCTTAGACGCTTTTCATCTGATCTTCACCGAGGATCTCTGACTTAGTTGTGGCAGAGACCAACCGTAACGCCACACAATTTATTACCGCCAATCCGTACAGCTCCCTTGCCCAGCCTTTTCAGGGAAAACAGGTCAGTTTCCAAACTTAAAATCTTTTTGGGCCTTCTCCTCAACATCGGTCAAACTAAAAAAAAATGTATTGCGGTCCTATTGGTCTACGCACCCAATACAGCACATGGCCATCACATGTACTCTGCTGCCATGTCCAGGTCACGTTTTGAGGACATCCTGCGCTTCCTGCACTTCAATGACAATACAACCTGTCATAAAAAAGGCCACCCTGACTATGACCGGCTCCACAAAATTCAGCCCCTCATAGACCACCTGTCATCCAAATTTGCAGATGCTTACACCCCTGAACAGAACATCTACATAGACGAGTCCCTCATAAATTTTACTGGGGGCCTTGGCATTAAGCAGTACATACCAAGCAAGCGCGCCCGGTATGGGGTAAAACTGTATAAGCTCTGTGAAAGGGACACCGGCTATACATATCGTTTTAGGGTCTATGAGGGAGAAGACACAAAATTGGAGCCGGTCGGATGCCCTGACTACCTGGGGTGCAGTGGCAAGATTGTGTGGGACTTGGTGTCACCCTTATTCCACAAAGGGTACCATCTCTGTGGACAACTGCTACACAAGTGTGGCCCTCTATCAGCATTTGAAGATAGTTGGAATTCCCTGCTGTGGCACCGTGCGGCCTAGTCGCCGGGGCTTCCCCCAATGGCTCACTACTACCAGACTTGCACGGGGGAGAGGGCTGCCTTGTGTAATACCAACCTTCTTGCAGTGAAATGGAAGTTCAAGAGGGACGTTTACCTTCTGTCGACCATTCGCGGAGACACAACAGTCCAAATTCAGTGAGCAACTGAGGTATTTGAAAAACCCCTCGCCGTCCACGACTATAATTTAAACATGGGAGGGGTGGACTTCAACGACCAGATGTTGGCTCCCTATTTAGTTTCCCGAAGGAGCAACCGCTGGTATAAGAAAGTGGCTGTTTACTTTATTCAATTGGCAATGTACAACAGCTTTGTTCTCTACAGTAAGGCTGGGAAAACAGGATCCTTCCTTAAATTTCCGGAAGAGGTCATTTCGGACTCCTGTATCCAGGAGGGGCAGTGGCAGATCCCCCTAATGTAGTTAGCCGGCTACATAAAAGACGCTATGCTTATGTCTTTCCGAGTACCCCAGGTCAACGCACCCCACGAAAACATTGTTGTGTCTGTAAGAGGGCTGGAATGAGGCGTGACACCACTTTTTATTGTCCCTACTGTCCTGACCATCCTGCCTAGGGAAGTGTTTTGAAAAGTTCCACGAGCACATTCGCTATTGGAGTAGGGAACATGAGACATGGTAGTAGTCTCTCAAGGCTCTTTCACACTGGAGCGATGTGTTGTAGCAAATTGCCTAGCGAAAGTCCCACTTTGTGGTCCCCCCTTACGCCGGAAGTGTACGACTTAAAGGGAAGGTCCAAGCAAAATAAAAAAATGAGTTTCACTTACCTGGGGCTTCTACCAGCCCCATGCAGCCATCCTGTGACCTCGTAGTCACTCACTGCTGTTTCAGTCCCCCGCTGGCAGCATGCCGACCTCGGAGGTCGGCGGGCCGCATTGCCTACATTTTTACGCATGCCTGCTAGGGCAGGAACATTAATACATACATTTTTATGCGTTAGTGTGCGTAAATTTTTACGCATTAAACCACTAACTCATAAAAATGTATGTGTTAAAGGGGCACTATGGCGAAAAATTGTAAAAATTAAAATATGTGCAAACATAGACAAATAAGAAGTACATTTCTTCCTGAGTAAAATGAGCCATAAATTACTTTTCTCCTATGTTGCTGTCACTTACAGTAAGTAGTAGAAATCTGATATTACCGACAGATTTTAGGCTAGTCCATCTCTCTTTAGGGGATTCTCAGCATGGCCTTTATTCTTTATAAAGACATTCCCTGAAAAATCTTTATACAAAGATACTGGCCAGCCTCCCTGCTCACTGCACACTATGTTGGCAGTTGGACAGAGCAACTGCCATTCACTAAGTGCTTTTAAAAATAAAGAAAACCCTGAGAACCCCCCTATAAGAAGATGGGCTAGCCCAAAATCTGTCGGTAATTTCAGATTTCAACTACTTACTGTAAGTGACAGGAACATAGGAGAAAAGTAATTTATGGCTCATTTTACTCTGGAGGCAATGTACTTCTTATTTGTATATGTTAGCACATATTTTAAATTTTACAATTTTTCGCCATAGTGCCCCTTTAATGTTCCTGCACTAGCGGGAATGCGTAAAAATGTACTCAATGCGGCCTGCCGACCTCCGAGGTCGGCAAGGTGCCAGCGGGGGACTGGAGCAGCAGTGAGTGACTACGAGGGCACAGGATGGCTGCATGGGGCTGGTATAAGCCCCAGGTAAGTGAAACTCAGGCCGCATTGCGTACATTTTTATGCATTCCCACTAGTGTAGGAACATTAAAACACACATTTTTACACGTTAGTGGTTCAATGCGTAAATTTTTACGCATTAAACTACTAACTCGTAAAAATGTATGTGTTAATGTTCCTGCACTAGCGGGAATGCGTAAAAATGTACGCAATGCGTCACGTCGACCTCCGAGGTCGGCAAGGTGCCAGCGGGGGACTGGAGTAGCAGTGAGTGACTACGAGGGCACAGGATGGCTGCATGGGGCTGGTAGAAGCCCCAGGTAAGTGAAACTCCTTTTTTTATTTTGCTTGGACCTTCCCTTTAACACTAGTGCATACCCACGCTACTGCGCAGCTCCTGTGAGTGAAAACCAGACATCTGCTTTTGAGAGACCCAAATACACAGGGCCGCCAGAAACCTCTCCTTTTACTTGGAACAAAGTGCATAGTGCACTTTGCCACATCTCTGTGCAATTTGCGCTTTGCACACTGTCCCATGGGGAAGGAGAAGTTTGTCCTCGGAAGGGAAGTATAAAAATAAACAAACAAAAAAACAGGTAAGCAAAAAAGTTAAAAGTTCCGAAGGTTATTGTTTGGTTAAAAAGGTTTATGAAAGTTAATGTTAATGAATTTTTTGCATTGCTGCTTGCTTGTTTTTTTTTTTTTTTGTTTTTTTTGTCTGTTTTTTTTTCTCTCTCTTTTTCCATCTTTACCCTTCCAGGTGGTCCAAGCGAATGACTGATCGACCAACCAGCTGCAGCACTGATGGTGCATCCTGACAGAAACATTGCGCGTCTGTCAGATTACACACAAATCGGTGCATGCAGCGCTGCAGGACGAGATTTCTCCTCCGCAGTAAGATGTTTGCCAAGGCATATGAGCTAAGGGGCGGTGTTGCAGTTCCTATGCTTTGGCAAGCAATTTGTATCAAACCTGGCAAAGGTTTTTTTCATCCACATCGATCGATGTGAATCGATTAATCGGGTTTGCCAGGGTATAGGAGCATAGGGTATAGAAGATTTTTTGGGCGGTGCTCCTATGTCCTGGCAAACGCCATGCCCCCCTCTTTTTTCACATGTTTTGGCAGATCTTTTTTCATCCACATTGATCAATGCGAATGCTAGAATTTTTGCCGTTCATTTTTCCTTTTATGGAAAAAAAGTGCATCACCCGTATGCCTAATATAAAGGAGTATAGCAGAAACTCCTAATACCGGCCATACATGTCATGATTGTGGAGACGCTAAAATGCCAGGACAGACCCCACAAGTGACCCCATTTTGGAAAGAAGACACCCCAAGGTATTCGCTGATGGGCATGGTGAGTTCATAGAAGATTTTATTTCTTGTCACAAGTAAGCAAAATTGGATTTTTTTCTTTTTTTCTCACAAAGTGTCGTTTTCCGCTAACTTGTGACAAAAAATAACATTTTATATGAACGTACTATGCCCCTCGTGGAATACCGTATATACTCGCATATAAGCCGTCTCGCATATTAGCCGACCCCCCAACATTTACCTCAGAAATCAGTAAAAAATGATTGACTCTCATATTAGCCGAGGGTATGAAATGCAGCGGCTTCTGAGGTCACATTAGGTTTAGTTAAGATAAATTGCTCAGTGCTTTTGAGGTTAAAAACAAACAAAACATTTATAAAGAACCTTTCTCCAGTTGAACTCAAAGTGCATAAGCTTGTCTTAAATAGTCAACATAGTGTACATATATGCATGACATGGGCATATATGCATGGTAGTTACCCACAAAGTGCCAGTGCTGCAAGGCAAGCTAAATCAGCTAAAACCAGCAGTGAAAGGGTTACAACCAAGCTGCAGTGAGATGCAGGGCTAATGTAAACAACACTTGTAAGGCTTATGTAAACAGACCTGGCCAGTGCAAAGCTGAAGAAATAAATGAAGAGAAGTGAGGAGGTGTCATCTTACCCATAAGAATGTCATTATCTGCTGTTGTCTAATCAGTGTCCCTGTCCCCTTCTGGCTTCATCAATAGCCTGGGAGGGAGAACTCAGCACTGGAGGGACCCAGGAGGAAGGCTGCAGACAATAGCAACGCAGGGATGCCTTCTGCCATTTCAAATGACGCGCTGGAAGTTCTGTGCTGTCACATCCTCACATTGGCTGGCTGAGCAGGCAGGGCAAATAGCCAATCGGCTCACAAACTGCAGAAACAGCAGGAAGCGCTAGATTATGTACACAGAGAAGCGCTCCTGCTGTGATTCTGCCCATCTGCCTCCTGCTCTGCTTTCACCCCAGCATCGGAATCAGCTGTTCTCTCTGTGCGATTCTCTTCAGGCATCTACTGCACAGAAGTGCAGGCACGCTCTGGATCCACAGTGCGCTCCCACTCCTCCGGCTCCAGCCATCCACTGCAAGCCCTGCTCAGCATGTCAACCTCCGATCAGCCGCTCTGCAGTCAATCTCCTCCAGGCAGGAGCAGGTCAGTCCGGACACCAGTCACCACAGGCTTAGAAAGTTGGTGACGCGCATATAGGCCGAGGGGGTAACTTTGCAGCACATTTTTTGTGCTGAAAAATTTGGCCTGTATGCGAGTATATATGGTACCTTGGGTTCACTTCTTTCCAAAATGGGGTAATTTCTGGGGTATTTTTACTGTCCTGACATTGTTTGGTGGGGCCTAAATTGTGAGCACCCCTATAAAGCCTAAAAGTGCTCATTGGACTTTGGGCAAGTTTGCGCAGCTAGCCTGCAAAAAAGTGTCACATATGTGGTATTGCCATTCTCAGGCATAGTAGTATAATGTTTTGGGGTGTCTTTCCACACATACCCATGCTGGGTGGGAGAAATATCTCTGTAAATGACCATTTAGTGTAAAAAAAATGAAAAACATAGTCCTTTACACAGATATTTCTCACACACAGGATTGGTTATGTGTAAAAATACACCCCAAAACACATTATACTACTTTTCCTGAGTACAGCGATACCACGTGTGACACTTTTTTGCAGCCTAGCTGTGCAAAGGGGCCCAAAGTCCAATGAGTACCTTTAGGATTTCACAGGTCGATTTTATTTATTTGGTTTCCAGACTACTCCTCGCGGTTTAGGGCCCCTAAAATGCCAAGGCAGTATAGGGACCCCACATGTGACCCCATTCTGGAAAGAAGACACCCCAAGGTATTCCGTGAGGGGTATGGTGAGTTCATAGATTTTATTTTTTTGTCGCAAGTTAGTGGAAAATGACACTTTCTGAGAAAAAACTAATCCATTTCCACTAACTTGTGTCAAAAAATAAAATCTTTTATGAACTTACCATACCCCTCACGGAATACCTTGGGGTGTTCTCTTTCCAAAATGGTGTCACTTGTGGGGTTCCTATACTGCCCTGGCATTTTAGGGGCCCTAAACCGTGAGGATTAGACTGAAAACCAAATGAGTAAAATTGACCTGTGAAATCCTGAAAGTACTCATTGGACTTTTGGCCCCTTTTGCACAGCTGCAAAAAAGGGTCACAATGTGGTATTGCCGTACTCAGGAAAAGTAGTACTATGTGTTTTGGGCTGTATTTTTACACATAACCATGCTGGATGGGAGAAATATCTCTGTAAATGGACAATTTAGTGTAAAAAAAAATGAAAAAAATTGTCTTAGAGATATTTCTCCCACCCAGCATGGGTATGTGTGAAAAGACGCCCCAAAACACATTATACTACTTCTCTTGAGTACGGCGATACCACATGTGACACTTTTCTTGCTGCCTAGCTGCGCAAATGGGCCCAAAGTCCAATGAGCACCTGTAGGCTTTACAGAGGTAATCACAATTTAGCCCCCCCCCCCCCAAAAATGCCAGGGCAGTATAAGTACCCCACAAGTGACCCAATTTTGGAAAGTAGACACCCAAAAATATTCACCGAGGGGCATGGTGAGTCCGTGGCAGACTTTATTTTTTTTTTGTCACAAGTTAGCAGAAATGGAAACACTTTTTTTTTTTTTTAAAAAATTGTCAGTGTTATTTTCTGCTAACTTGTGACAAAAAATAAAATCTGTTATGAACTCACCATGCCCCTCGGCAAATACCTTGGGGTTTCTTCTTTCCAAAATGGGGTAATTTGTTGGGTATTTACACTACCCTGGCATTCTAGCACCTTAAGAAACATGACAGGTGCTCAGAAAAGTCACAGCTGCTTCAAACTGCGCAAATACACTTTTTTGTACCATAGTTTGTAAACGCTATGACTTTTACCCAAACCAATAATTATACACTTATTGGATTTTTTTTGATTTTTTTTTTGTTTCAATTTTTTTTATTGGGTTTTATAAAGCAAAGTGTATACAAGAACTATATAAACCTTCAGTAACATTCATGAAGGATAATGAACAAAGACAAATTATTGTCAAATATGGAATTAGACAATAGTTAACAAATACAAAGAGGAAAGTACATCCAATGAGTCTGTGTTACATAGATATTCTAATCAGATACACTAAATAGAACGAGTAACCATAAATAAAACATAACTTATTTAGCGTTGTTACATGGAGAAGGTAGCTGATGTACACATAATGTGAACAAAATATCTCTCACCCATTCATTAAACCAGAAGTTTGGCTGGGTAAAAGCCTATTTCGTTAGGATACAGTGAGAAGCTAATATAACCTGTCTCCCTGCGGAGGCAGGAGTGGGTGGCGGTTATTATCCGCTTCCTGTGTTTATGAAGGTAGGGTTAACATAATTAAAAGGTGCTTCTGGAACAAGGAGTATAAAGATAGGATTGGACAGAAAGAGGGAGCAGAAAGAAGAGAGTAAGGCTGCTTTCACAGTGGGACGTTACATGCGCAGAACAGCCTGTAACGCAGCCCAACTCGCAGTAATGAAAAATCAATGCGCTGTTCACAGTGCCCACGTTGTGTTACATAGTAATGCTGGACCTTCAAAGACAGTGCAGCATGCTGTGTGTTATAGGTGGTTTTAGCTGCATTAGACTGTTTGCACATGCTCAGTAAGGGGAGAGTCCGCTAGTGTTCCTAGCCACATGGCTAATTAATATTCACTGCACTGTAGTGTTGTCCAGATCATGAACCATTCGGATCTTTGATCCGGATCTTTGATCCGGATCTTATTTGTGAGTTGAATCATCCGGATCACCACAATGAAGGATTCGGTTCACAGTGGATGTCTGGAAGAAACAGGAACTGCAGCTTCTGTGCACAAGCACAATCTTCCTGCTCCATCTCTCCCTTCCCCATTAGCACCCTCAATGTGCCCTCATTCTCCTGCACCTCTCACTCTGCTGCACCCCTGCTTCCCTAGTAAAATGATTCAAAGATTTGGTTCAAAGATCCGGATCTTTTCAATGATCCGATTCGAATCATCCGAATCATTGAAAAGATCTGAGTCCAACAAAAGATAATGGGGAAGTGGATAGATCCCCCAGGTTTGATCAGGCCCCCACACGTAAATGCTCGGCTGCTCCCAGGATATGCCACTGCAGAGAAAATATAAAAGAGGGGCGCTCAGAGCTTCTGAAGACTGCATGCAATCCTCTTATCGGGCAGGTCTCACCTGATTCTCCGTTGGCTGGCACAGCGTACACAGCCACGGTGCGCTTGTGTCCCACTACGCCGAGCCAGGGAGCAGGCTCTCCTTCACTCGCGGGGCGGATGTGACGTCACGCTAACAGGATCCTCCTGATGCTGGTTGCTATAGAAAACCAGGACGCTTGCATGTACGGCGAGCAGTGCCTGGAAGTGAACGGCGTTCTAACAATTTCCAACCTACCTTGTGGGGGAATAATTAAAGTACTAAGAAGTACTAAGAAATTACAAATGTATTTAAAATAAACAACGCGTTTCGCGGAGGAACACCCTCCGCTTTTACAAGTTTGTCCAAACTTTACTTTAATTATTTGTCCATACTTTACTCTAATTATTCCCCCACAAGGTAGGTTGGAAATTGTTAGAACGCCGTTCACTTCCAGGCACTGCTCGCCGTACATGCGAGCGTCCTGGTTTTCTATAGCAACCAGCACCAGGAGGATCTTGATAGCGTGACGTCACATCCGCCCCGCGAGTGAAGGAGAGCCCGCTCCCTGGCTCGGCTTAGTGGGACACAAGCGCACCGTGGCTGTGTACGCTGTGCCAGCCAACGGAGAATCAGGTGAGACCTGACCAATAGGAGGATTGTATACAGTCTTCAGAAGCTCTGAGCGCCCCTCTCTTTTATATTGAAAAGATCTGGACTTCCCAGGATAGCACCAAGAGCCTCATAACGCGGCTCAATCTAACGTCTAATTTCAACACCACCATGCGTTGCATTAGGGGCACGTTATGTGACCTTTACGTCCCCTAAAACGCAATGTCTTGGTGTGAAAGAGGCCTAATGCTAGGTACACGCTCGATCCGTGGCAGAGCCGGGACAAGGTCCTCCAGCACCCAAGGCTGAGACACCAAAGTGCGCCCCTCCATCCCTCCCACCCACCTCAGCCGTCACACACTGATTGCTATTACACTAAGAGGTGCCCCAGGGCCCACAACCTCCCCAACACCTTAATATCTAGTTATCTGGCTTGCAGTCACTGCCATGTATCCCCTTTTCTTATTTCTTTCTGCTTCATACACAATTAGGAATGACAGCTGAATGAATTCTGCGCCCCCTCCTACACTGCGCCCTGAGGCTGGAGCCTCTCCAGCCTATGCCTCGGCCCGGCCCTGATCCGCGGGATCGATTTGATTATTTCCAACATGTTCGATCGGGTTTCGATGGATACAGTCGTCGATTTTACATACTTAATATGCAAAATTGACGGCTGTATCCATCGAAACCCGATCGAACATGTTGAAAATAATCGAATCAATCCAATCGATCCCACGGATCGAGCGGGAAATCGCAACGTGTTTACCCAGCATTAGGAAAGAGGTATGGAGAAAGGGTTAACGTATGGGACAAGGAGAGGCGACAGTGTCGAAGACCAGCTGAAGCAGGTAATGGTGTGTACACACTTGAACGATAAATGAAAGATCACAGACCAATTTTACCCCCTTCCGTGTAGTATGAGAGCCACACCTACACAGTCTATTCTATGGAGCTGAACTCCCCATCAGACAGAAATCTTTGCAAGATGCTGCACACACAGATGCTGTACACATGCAACAGATCAGTTCCTGCAAAAGATCTGTTCCTGCAAAAGATCAGTTCCTGCAAAATGCATTCATAGTCTATGAGATCTGCAGATCCTCATACACACCTTGTTTAATACAATACAATACAATAACATTTGTAAAGCGCTTTTCTCCCATAGGACTCAAAGTGCATAGTTGTGTCTCAGATTAATACAGGGTTGCAGGCTGGGTTGTGTTACAGAGGAGATAGTCAGATGTTCATGAATGCCAGACTGAAGAGGTAGGTTTTCATTTTAGACTTAAATGCTTCCAGGGATGGAGCTGTCCTGATTGGGTGTGGCAGGGAGTTCCAAAGTGTAGGGGCAGCATGACAAAAGGCTCTGTCTCCAAAGGTTTTGAGGTGGACTCTGGGGGTGACCAAGGTGTTACGTCCTTTTGAGCTAAGATTGTGGGGGGTGTGCTGCAGTTGCAATAAGTCCTTCAGGTATCCAGGGCCCAGATTGTGCAAGGATTTGAATGTCAGTAAGCCAATCTTAAACAGAATTCTCCATTTTATCGGTAGCCAGTGGAGTGAGCACAGGGTTGGTGTTATGTGGCAATGGCGGGGTTGGCTCGTTAACAGCCTTGCGTCGGCATTCTGTACTAATTGCAGGCGGCGTAAGTCTTTCTTATGCAGGCCTGTGTAGAGGACGTTGTAGTAGTCTAACCTTGATGTGACGAAGGCATGAAATAGGGTTGGAAGATCCTCTGAAGGAATTAGGTGTTTAATTCTTGCAATATTCCTTAGGTGAAAGAAGGAGTGTTTCACAACAGCTGAGATTTGATTCCTGAAGCTTAATTTCCCATCAATCAGTACTCCCAGGCTGCGCACACAGTCTGAGTTGTTCAGGTCTGAGCTCCCTATCCTTAGCGGTGTTGGTTGACACTGGGGCTGCTTTGCTGTTGAGCCCTGGCCCTCGATAACAAGAACCTCAGTTTTGTCAGCATTAAGTTTTAGCCAATTATGATTCATCCACTCCTGAAGCTCAGCTAAGCATGCGTTTATTTGTGGAGTAGCAGGAACGGATCTAGACCAAGTTGCGCCTGGGGCAAGGTCAGGTTTTGGCGCCTAAACTGCCATTCCCCATCCAAATTTTGCCGCCTTTTTAAGAATTCAACAAACTGCGCCTGGGGCAAGATACCCGCTTGCCCCCCCCCCCCCCCCAGATCCGTCCCTGTGGAGTAGGGTCTGTGACGTCAGGTTTGAATGACAAGTATAGCTGGGTGTCATCAGCATAGCAATGATATGTCAGGCCATGTTTTTGTAGGATTTCTCCAAGTGGCAGCATGTATATGGTGAAAAGTAAAGGGGATAATATTGCGCCCTGAGGTACACCGTATTTTAGTGGTACAGGGTTGGAGAGGAAGGGCCCTAAGGCTACCCTTTGTGTTCTGCCAGCCAGGAAGGAGTTGAACCACCGGAGAACAATGCCATCTATGCCACAGTACTCTTGTAGCCTGTTGAGCAAGATTTCATGATCGACTGTGTCAAAAGCTGCTGAGAGGTCGAGCAAAATCAGGATGGAACACTGACCCTTGTCTCTTGCAGTGAGCAGATCATTGCAAATCTGGGTGAGGGCTGTTTCACAGCTGTGATATTTCCTGAAGCCAGATTGAAGAGGGTCAAGGATGTTGTTTCTGGAGAGCTTGGCTTCAAGTTGGAGGTAGACAGCCTTTTCGATAACTTTTCCCAGAAAGGGGAGGTTTGAGACAGGTCTGTAGCTGTTTAGAGCATCTGGGTCTAAGGATGGTTTCTTGAGTAGTGGCCTGACGATTGATTCTTTCAGAGTAGATTGAAACCACCCTTCTTGTAAGGATTTAAGACATTCATCTGCAGATCTGAAAATCCATCCTGGTGGATCTGATCTGCAGATGAATGTCAAACAAGGTGTGTATGAGGATCTGCAGCTATCATAGACTATGAATGCATTTTGCAGGGACAGATCTTTTGCAGGAACAGATCTTTTTCCGATACTGATCTTTTGAATGTGTACAGCATCTTTGCGTACATCTTGCAAAGATTTCTATCTGATGGAGAGTGCAGCTCCTTAAGCCACATACACACATACGATAACGATCATTCGCAACAAACGACGAACGATCATTTGCATATAGTTGAAGAAATGGTCGTTAGATTGCTGAAGAAAAAGGGCTCAACGATAAGATCGTTCGTTTGCAAAAGATCCAGGATGTGATGTAGATTTCAGAGGGAGGTAACTATGCAAGTAAGGTCGTTTGTCAAAACTGAAAGAACGTCATTGCTGATGGACTGTAGGAAATGGGAAGTTGCGTAGTGTTCGTTCGCCAAAAGAACCTTCTTTCTGTAGATTAGAGGAAATGACGTCAGAGCGATATTATAAAACGGTCTCAAACATTACAGATGTTGTTACGCACGCACGCACACACACACACACATGGTTTCTGTGCATGTGCTATAGTTTGGGAACAATCGTTTTGTAACGATCTCTATACACACAGGGGTTTTTATAACGATCGTGATTACAAAAAAATCCGCCAGGATGGAAATTTTGTTTCAAACTATTACGGTCGTTGATCGTTACATTTAATGATAGTTTGCGTGTTTTTTGTAACGATCGTCGTTTGAAATGATCGGGGAACGATCGTTTCAAACGACTATAGTCGCATGTGTGTACACGCCTATAGAATAGGCTGTGTAGGTATGGCTCTCATACTACATAGAAAGTTGTAAAATTGGTCTGTGATCTTTCATTTATAGTGTGTATGTAGCATGAGGCATGACTTGAGTTGCAAGACTAGGTTAGAGGTTGGCAACTCTAGTGCTGCCGTCAGCGCCCAAAAGGTATTCTATGAAAGAAGACCATATTTTATTAAATTTAAACATATTGTCTTCAAGCCTAGCACGCAATTTTTCAAAGAAAAGGATGCGGCTTAATCTATTTTTGACTAAGTCAAAGGAAATAGTTTTAGAGTTCCATGCAGCCGCTATCGTCAATTTAGTAGCAGTAAAGATAAAATTAACTAACTTGTTTTGTGATTTAGTGAGGTTAGGATAAGGGAGGCCTAATAAGGTGTGGATAGGATTTTTAGGTATTGGCTGATTAACTAAAGAGGCCCAAGTACACACCCTTAATTGGATTTTTTTTTTAATCAAAGACATGTAGCGCAATACATTTGGACAAAAACTTGTATAGAAGTGTTACTTTATTTTAAAAAATTTACCACAGAAAGTTGAAAATATATTTTTTTTTACAAAATTCATGTCTTTGTTGATGAATATAATAAAAACTAAAAATCGCAGCAGCAATCAAATAGCACCAACAGTAAGCTGTGTTAGTGACAAGAAAAGGAGGTAAAATTTGTTTGGGTGGGAAGTTGTATGACCGAGCAATAAACAGTTATAACTGCATTCGTCTGAATTGTAAAAAATGGCCTGGTCTTTACCCCCTAAAGACCAGGCCATTTTTTACAGTTCAGACTGCAGTTTAGCACTGCAGTCCTCAAGTGGTTAACCTGGTCAAATTGGTTAGCAGGAATTCCTGATGATGCGCCACAGCATGTGACGGCGCGGAACAGCTGTCGACCTCCCCACCAGCCTTGTACCTCTCTCTATGCTGCATGGAATATGTAAAGTATGCCTTTTAATTTGTTATAATCAGAATAAAAGTGACGTTTTACCAAGGGATGTGCACAGCCCTTTTTTTCTACCTGTAGGAATTTGGCTGTTAATGGCCACAACTGATTGTGATCAAATACCATAACAATTGGAAATGACTAATCGGCTGTGGGATTGTTTTGGGCAGCACAGTGGTGTAGTGGTTAGAGCTCTTGTCTTGCAGCGCTGGGTACCTGGTTCGAATATCAGCCAGGTCAACATCTGCAGAGTTTGTATGTTCTCCCCGTGTCTGCATGGGTTTCCTCCGGGCACTCTGGTTTCCTCCCACATCCCAACAACAGACAGTTAACTGGCTTCCCTCTAAAGTTTGCCCTAGACCAGTGATGGCTAACCTTGGCACTCCAGCTGTGACAAAACTACAAATCCCATCATGCCTCTGCCTCCCCGAGTTATGCTTAGAGCTGTCAGAGTACTGCAGTGCCTCATAGGACTTGTAGTTCCACCACACCTGGAGTGCCAAGGTTAGCCATCACTGCCCTAGACTATGATACATACACTACACCAGTGGTCCTCAAACTATGCCCCCCCAAGGCTTTGTCACTGGCCCTCAAACACAAAAATATATCTTAGATGTGGCCCACTGCACCTTTAAATATTGACGTCCCGCATATAGAATAGCCGTGCTGGCCCCAGCCATCCACATACTGTACAAGCCAGCGAGCAGTCATTCCCTGGCTTCCAATACTGCATCAGGTGACACTGCTGTCCAACTGGATGGCAGGTTGTCACCTGGGTATGCTTCACTGTGTAGTGCAAAAAGATGTTATTTTTTGGGCGCTGCTGAATGGCTGCGCTGGACATGATTGGGAGAATCCAATACCTAGATTCAATGTAATGTCTTTCAACATCCATTGTATGTACGTTCCGGCCCCCCAACAGTCTGAAGTATGTTGACTCGACCCTTGACCGAAAAAGTTTGGGGACCCTGCAACTACGCGATACATACATAGACTATGATTATGTTTCTGCCCGTCGGAGACTGTCTTGACTGATATACGCATGCACGACGGCCCCTCTGACTGAGAGGACCATCGTCATAGCGTACATGCGTGGCCACGCATGACGCTTACCGGAAGTGACTGTACTATCTATTAGCGTCGGGCTGCTCTATTTAAATGCGCACCGGAGCACTGTCAGGTACCTCTTGATAAAGCGGCTTGGCCGCGATACGCGTGGAGGGGACACCTGGGGGTCGCACTACTTACAGACGCACGCAGCAGGTAACCATATCCTGTTTTTCTACTCCATGGGTTAGACACTATTGACACCATTAGAGCTCTTTGGTGTATGTGGAAACGTAGGATGTTTTATAACTAATGCAAGAGGTCTTTTTACACTTAATATTTCCACCATTTGGTTCTGTTGCTCTATATTTATTTTCAATTGTGGTGCATTTCTTTGATTTTCAGTGCGCACACAAGGTGTTGATTTATTACCATGGTGTATTTATGAGATATTAGATATGCTTATGCACGTGCTGAAATAGGATACAGTGAGAGATACATTTGATATCTATATTATATAATTATTGTAATATGACCCCCATTGTCCATGTGTTAGTTTTAAATGATTTTAGCCTTGTTTCTGTGTTAAGGTGTTTTCAATAAAGATTGACATATGGAAGTACTGATTGGTTCAGATTTACATTTGTTTCTTGTAACGATCGGTGTAACAGAGAGGGTCTGATTACCGGTGAACTGCAGTATCACAGAGAATACAGAATATACCCGATTATTGGTGATCTGCAGTATCACCGATAATCAGATATATCTACTAACCTCTGAACACCTGCGATAAGAGAGCATAGGGCCCAACCGTCCCGATCTCGTCGGGACTGTCACGATTTGGGGGGGCTCTCCCGCTGTCACGGTATGAGCCCCCCAAGTCCCGGGCGGCAGTGGGCAGCGAGTAAAAAAAAAAAATGATCGAGGCGCCGGCCGCGCCTATATGGTATGCGGGATGCGGCCATAGCATTATTACCTCCCTCCCTCCTTCCCTTGAGATCTGCCCCCCTGTGTCCCCGTTAGCAGAGTGTGCAGCGAGCGGAGCGGGCTGTCATTACCTGCGTCCATGCACGGGTACCGATGTCCGGCTTCAATCTGCTTCCTGTGACGTCACAGGAAGCAGGAAGCTGGATGCAGACATCGGTACCCGTGCATGGACGCAGGTAATGACAGCCCGCTCCGCTCGCTGCGCACTCTGCTAACGGGGACACAGGGGGGCAGATCTCAAGGGAAGGAGGGAGGGAGGTAATAACGCTATGGCCGCATCCCGCATACCATATAGGCGCGGCTGGCGCCTCGATCATTTTTGTTTTTGCAGTGGCACCCATCCTGACCCTCCTCCCCACCCACGGGCACCCTTACCCTCCTCCCCACCCACGGGCAGGGTGTATGAGGGTATGTTTAGTAAAAAAAATATATAAGGGCATAAATATAAATTAAAAAAAAAATCTTCAAAAAACGATGGTAGGCGTCTGATGGGGGTGTGGTTAGGGGGTGTGGTTAGGGGTGTGGCCAGTGTCCCGGTTTCCTAGTTTAAAATGTTGGGAGGTATGAGAGAGTGTTTGGTGAACCAGTAGCACTATGAGAATTGCACCTCAGGAGGAGGTACAGGAGCAGTAGGGAGTACTGCACAACCATATGTTCCTTCCGATAGCCTAGACTCTCCCGGGGGAGGAGTTAGGCAGAGAGTAGGAAGGACAGAACGAGAGTGACACCAGTGAGAGGGTGTCACTAACAGGTCTGGGAACTGCCTCTAACAGTAAGGCCAGTTCTCGAGGTCGGACAAGCCAGGTCGTTAACACACAGCCAGATAAGGTACAGATTCAGAAGACGGATACGTAATCCAATAGACAGGCAGAGTTTGGCAACGGGTATCAGAATAGCGAGGTACAGAGTCAGAAGGCAAATACAGAGTTCAGGAACGAGCAGAGTTTTGGCAACAGGATATCAGAAATAGCAAGGTACAGGATCAGAGTTCAGAAGAATAGTCAGGCAGGCAAAAGGTCATAACAAATAATACAGGTAATATTCCTAACGATAAGGTGTGAGGTCCTTGATCGTCAACACCTTTGGAAACTATGCTAGAACACAGATACGAACAAGGTCTGAGTGCTACCACGTTGTGATCGCAACGCCAGACAACCAGAGAATGACCAGCACCCAGTATATATACACCTGTGCTCTCCAGCATCTCCCTAAAGTGCTGGACCAATGAAAGTTGCTGCATTTGTCAGCTGACCGGCCTGGTCAGCTGACCCTTCTCTGACTGCCATAAAAGTTCTGCCTCTCCCCCCCTTCTCCCCCCCCCCCCCCGAGGAGTGGACTCCGGACAGCTCCTTCCCTGCTTCTCAGGATGTAAGACGTGGAATTCCCTTTTCAATTTGTCAGCATGCATGCGACACTCAGGCACCCATGTCCTTTCCTCAATCCCATACCCCTTCCAGTGCACCAAATACTGCACTGAATTCTGCACCACATGTGAGTCTAAAATCTTCTCTACTTCGTACTCAGGTTGGTCATCTATCATCACAGGAGGAGGAGGAGTGGGACCCACATGGACTGCTGGCTTGAGCAGTGACACATGGAAAGATCTTACGCCACGCATGCTGGCAGGAAGATCAATGGCATAAGTAACATTGTTGATCTTTCTAGCCACCAGAAATGGACCGACAAACCTGGGGCCCAACTTGTCTGAGGGCTGTTTCAGGGTCAAGTGACGTGTGGACACCCACACCAAGTCTCCTGGTTGGAATCTCCATTCTAAAGAACGTCTCTTGTCAGCTTGACCCTTTTGACTCTGAAACGCTTTTTCCAAATTATTTCTCACGGTCCACCAAATGTCTTTAAAAGACTTTTGCCAGGCCTCCAGAGCTGGAAACGGAGTGGAGGCCACTGGCAATGGGGAGAACTTGGGCAATCTCCCCGTCACTACCTGAAACGGAGAAAATCCAGAGGCAGAACTTTTCAAATTATTTTGTGCAAATTCTGCGAAGGGCAGAAATTTGACCCAGTCATTCTGCGCCTCTGCAACGTAACACCTCAAAAACTGCTCCAATGACTGATTGACTCTCTCAGTCTGACCATTGGTCTGTGGGTGGTAGCCCGACGAAAATGACAGCTTCATGCCCATTTGGTGGCAAAATGCCCTCCAGAATCTAGAAATAAATTGGACTCCCCGATCTGACACTATGTTTTCCGGAATGCCATGCAGCCGGAAAACGTGGGTGATGAACAAATCGGCCAGTTCCTGGGCCGAGGGGAGTCCTTTCAAGGGTACAAAATGGGCCATCTTACTGAAGCGGTTGACTACCACCCAAATGACCGACATGCCCTCAGACCTGGGAAGCTCATCCACAAAATCCATGGACAAATGAGTCCACGGCTCACTCGGGGTGGGCAAAGGCTGCATCGTACCTACAGGTGCCAGCCGGGAGGGCTTGCTTTTTGCACATACCGCACACTCCCTAACAAACTCTTTGCAATCTGCTGCCAGAGAAGGCCACCAAGCACACCTGGCCACAAGATCTTGCGTTCTAGACGCCCCAGGGTGTCCCGCATTCTTGTGTGAATGGAACATTTCCAAGACCTGGAGATGAAATGGTAGTGGAATAAACATAACCCAATCCAGTTTCCCTTCCGGGATGTCCTGCTGGAAGGGACTTAAAGTCTCCTTCCAGTCCTCCCAAGTTTCAGTTGTAGCTAGCACCAATTTCTGTGGGACAATGGTCTCGGGAACGGAGGGCTGTGCTGTCTCTGGTTCAAAGCGCCTGGAGAGGGCATCTGCCGTAATATTCTTGCTACCCGGCGTGTACGTAATAATAAATCTGAACCTTGAGAAAAACAGTGACCATCGAGCCTGATGAGGGCTTAACCTTTTAGCCCCCTCGATGTATTCCAGATTTTTGTGATCAGTGTAAACCGTGATCGTATGTTCTGCTCCTTCTAACCAATGACGCCATTCTTCAAAGGCCAGTTTAATGGCTAGGAGCTCCCTGTTGCCTATATCATAGTTTCTCTCAGCTGGGGAGAACCTACGAGAGATATAAGCACACGGGTGTAATCTTCCCTGCAACCCTGACCGCTGAGACAGCACAGCTCCCACCCCAACCTCCGAGGCGTCCACCTCGACTATGAAGGGATAGGAAGTGTCTACATGTCTTAGGATGGGTGCAGAGCAGAACAGATCCTTTAAAGTGGAAAATGCCTGCAGAGCTTCTGGAGACCAGTGGGTGGTATCTGCCCCTTTTTTAGTGAGACTGGTGAGGGGTGCAATGACAGTGGAGTACCCCTTTATGAACCTTCTATAGTAATTCGCAAAGCCTAAAAAACGCTGCAAAGACTTCAACCCCACTGGCTGTGGCCATTCCAGAACAGCGGAGACTTTGGCAGGATCCATAGACAGGCCCGAGGTGGAAATTATATATCCCAGGAAGGCAACAGATGTGACCTCAAAGGTGCATTTTTCCAGTTTCGCATAAAGCATGTTTTGCCGTAATTTATTCAGCACAAACTTGACATGGGATCTGTGCTCGGAGAGGTTGTTGGAGAAAATAAGGATGTCATCCAGGTAAACCAGGACGAATTTGCCCAACACCTCTCTGAATACCTCATTGATTAGTTCTTGGAAGACGGCCGGGGCATTACACAGCCCGAAGGGCATCACTAAGTACTCGTAATGCCCGTCGGGCGTGTTAAAGGCTGTCTTCCATTCATCACCCTCTCTAATCCGCACCAGGTTGTATGCACCCCGTAAATCCAATTTTGAAAAAATCTGAGCGTCAGTAATCTGCGTGAATAAGTCGTCTATCAAGGGCAAAGGATAGCGATTCTTCACTGTGATTTTATTCAAACCCCGGTAATCAATGCAGGGACGCAGGCCACCGTCTTTCTTCTTAACAAAAAAGAAACCTGCGCCAGCGGGCGACCGGGACGGGCGAATGATCCCTTTGGCTAGGTTTTCACAGATGTATTCCTGCATGGCCACTTTCTCTGGCCCAGACAAATTATAAAGATGGCCCCTGGGAGGCATACAACCAGATCGGAGATCGATGGGGCAATCGAACGGGCGATGGGGAGGTAACTTATCTGCAGCTTTGGGACAGAACACATCAGAATACTCAGAATACTGCACGGGTACACCCTCCAAATGAACCCTGGTTTGGCCTAGCTTCATCTTCCCTAAACACTGCTGAACACAATGATCTGACCAGCTAGTTAGCTGACCGGTGGCCCAATCGATCGATCTGTGGGGAGTGGAGGTGCAACCAGGGCATGCCAAGGATAAAGCTGGCCATACACTGGCCCGATTTGCCGCCGTTTCGACAGCAGATTCGATCACTGGGATCGAATCTGCTGCCAATCGTTCACGCTACACGCCGAATTGCGATCCATTCTGTCCGATGGCGCCGTGCGGAAAATAACCGTCGATCGCCCGCGGGTAAAGAGCGCATCGCTAGCGGCGTTCGAGTGCCCGACGACCGACGCAATAGAGCCGCATACATTACCTGCTCCGCCGGCGCGACTCCCGTGTCTCCGCTCTTCTCCGTCTCCGCTCTGGTCTGGTCTCTGCCATGCTTCCCTTCTTCCTGTCCCGGCAGGAAGTTTAAACAGTAGAGGGCGCTCTACTGTTTAAACTTCCCCCAGACAGGAAGAAGGGAAGCATGCCGGAGACCAGACCAGACCAGAGCGGAGAAGAAGAGCGGAGACCCGGGAGTCGCGCCGGCGGAGCAGGTAATGTATGCGGAATGGGGGGGGAAGCGGCGGCAGCACCACCACAGATTGTGAACGGTTTCAGGCTGAAATCGGTTCACAATCTGTTTGCAGTAAAGGTAGCCATACGATCCCTCTCTGATAAGATTCGATCAGATAGGGATCTGTCTGTTGGTCGAATCTGATGGCAAATCGACCAGTGTATGGCTACCTTAACTGTGGAGGTTGTCATGTGTAGCACAAAGAACTGCAATCTTTCTCTGTTCAGCACCACTATAGTGACTCCCACCTCTGGTGTCTGGGATAACGGATGATTCCTCTGCAGGGGGGAATCATCCACAGCTGTAACTTGGATGGGTGGTTTTACCGGGGTAAGTGAAATACCCAATTTCTTAGCAAACTCAAAATCCATAAAATTAGCTGCAGAGCCTGAATCAACAAAGGCTTCAGTGACCTCTGTTTTATCTTCCCATGTGACTGTACAAGGAAGAAGCAACCGTTTATCTTCTAGGGGTAAGAGTCGGGCGCCTAGGGTGTTACCCCCTACAACTCCTAGGCGGTAGCGTTTCCCGGCTTATTAGGACAGTTTCGTACTCTATGTCCCCCTTCAGCGCAATACAGACACAGCTGTTCCGTCATCCTCCGTCTTCGCTCCACCTGGGACAGCTTAGACCGACCAATCTGCATTGGCTCGGGTGGAGGCGAGACGGGAGGAGGTGAGGCAGAAGGTGGTGGGGTCACTGGGGTTGTGGCGTAAGACACTACTCTGACACGGTGACTACCCCTGGTCTGTCTTTGATAGCGCAGCCTGCGGTCGATTCGAATGGCCGCTGAAATGGCAGCATCGACTGTTCTGGGCTCGGGCTGGCCTAGCATTAGATCAGAGACCTCATCGGACAGCCCTGACAAGAAACAATCTAACAGGGCATAAGTGTCCCACCGGGCTGTAACTGACCACCTGCTAAATTCAGCTACATAATCTTCGACCGGACCTTTGCCTTGAAGCAAAAGCTTGAGCTTCCGCTCAGAAGTCGAGGCAAGGTCCGGATCGTCGTAAATTACTGCCATAGCTTTAAAAAATTCCTCCACAGAAGTAAGGGCTAGGTCTCCGGTGGGCAAACTGTACGCCCATGTCTGAGAGTCGCCAGATAACAAGGTTTTAATAAATGTGACCCTTTGGGTCTCGGTCCCCGAGGATCGGGGTCTCAACTCAAAATAAGACAACACTCTACTCCTAAAATTTCGAAAGTCAGATCTGTGACCAGAAAATTTCTCAGGTACAGGCAAACGTATGTCAGAGCTAGGAGGGGATCGCACCTCATCCACTGCTGTCTGGAGGGTTTGTAAAGAACCAGACAAGGCTTCAATCATAGTCTTGTGGCTACCCAGCACTTGGTTGATGTTTTCCACCGAAGTGGCAAGTGCGCCCAGACGATCAGTGTATGCGTCCATTTGCATTTTTGGTCTGGCGTTCTGTAACGATCGGTGTAACAGAGAGGGTCGGATTACCGGTGAACTGCAGTATCACCGAGAATACAGAATATACCTGATTATTGGTGATCTGCAGTATCACCGATAATCAGATATATCTACTAACCTCTGAACACCTGAGATAAGTGTTTGGTGAACCAGTAGCACTATGAGAATTGCACCTTAGGAGGAGGTACAGGAGCAGTAGGGAGTACTGCACAACCGTATGTTCCTTCCGATGGCCTAGACTCTCCCGGGGGAGGAGTTAGGCAGATAGTAGGAAGGGCAGAACGAGAGTGACACCAGTGAGAGGGTGTCACTAACAGGTCTGGGAACTGCCTCTAACAGTAAGGCCAGTTCTCGAGGTCGGACAAGCCAGGTCGTTAACACACAGACAGATAAGGTACAGATTCAGAAGACGGATACGTAATCCAATAGACAGGCAGAGTTTGGCAACGGGTATCAGAATAGCGAGGTACAGAGTCAGAAGGCAAATACAGAGTTCAGGAACGAGCAGAGTTTTGGCAACAGGATAGCAGAAATAGCAAGGTACAGGATCAGAGTTCAGAAGAATAGTCAGGCAGGCAAAAGGTCATAACAAATAATACAGGTAATATTCCTAACGCTAAGGTGTGAGGTCCTTGATCGTCAACACCTTTGGAAACTATGCTAGAACACAGATACGAACAAGGTCTGAGTGCTACCACGTTGTGATCGCAACGCCAGACAACCAGAGAATGACCAGCACCCAGTATATATACACCTGTGCTCTCCAGCACCTCCCTAAAGTGCTGGACCAATGAAAATTGCTGTAATTGTCAGCTGACCGGCCTGGTCAGCTGACCTTTCTCTGACTGCCATAAAAGTTCTGCCTCTCCACGCGCACGCGCGTCATTCTGAACCTAGGTGGACTATCAGTCCCAGCCACACCAGTACTGCTTTGCAATGTCTCCGCTGACCCATGCGCGGGGTTGGTCACACCGCTATCTGCACCGGCGGCTGCCTCCCCGCGCATGGGTCAAAGTGTCAGCAACAGGGCCATGCGTGATAACCGCCACGTCAGACGCGGCGGTTTTTCCACGTTCCGCCATGCTCTCCATGGAAACAGCCGCCTCACGCTGAGAAGAGGCGGCTGATTTTCTGCGTTTCCTTACATTTCTCAGGCAGAGGGCCTTTTCTTCTAAGTATTTACATACATAGACTAGGACTATGGTAGGGACTAGATTGTGAGCCCCTTTGAGGGACAGTTATCGACAGACACCCTCTCACGCACTCCACCATTCAATTGTTAAGACAACCTATCTTCCCCCCCCCCCCCTCCCCTGCTGCATTCATTTTTATCTTCCTTCTTCCATAAATTCATTCATATATTCATTCATTCCAAGTCCCACCACCACCACCATCTACCCTTAATGAGTCCATACCATTTTTTTCCAACCATCACCTCTATTCTTGCCACCCTCTCTGGTTTAACCAAGAATCCTGTTCCACCCATGCTCTACCTCCCTTCTCTCATCTTCTAAAGAAACTTAAGATGTAACCAAACCAGTGGCATTTTGCCAATATGGGGCACTGCACCAGTGATTTGAAAGGGCTGGTTATTGACTGTGTCAAAAAGCCACGGAGGGGTGGGGATCGGGACAGATTATTACTTCAGAGAGGGGCGTACTGGATATATACGCTAGATACAGTCTCGCCAAGAGGACTGAACCAGTATAACTCACTGAATTGTTTTTTAAATGAAAGATTAGCTTATTACGAACTTGAGGAAACCTACAGGCTATGTGTCTAAGATGGCTGATTAGATGTCAATGTTCTGCTAGCTTTGTGATGGAACTGATCTCGGGATCACATACTGCATATTTAGAGGAGGGTCTGCCTTATTAGTACAATTATAGTACACTGTCTGGTAATTGTTGTCACTTTTTATGATCTTTTTCTCTTTTTCTTTATCTCCTTTCTAATTCTACCCCACCCCTACCCCTTAACACCCCATTTCCCCCCCTCCCCCACTACCCCCTTTTCCCACCCAAGGTCTTCCTTCCCACTTCCCCTTCCCGTATCTTTCTCTCTTTTTCTCTTTCCTCTTGCCCTTTCCTTCCTCTTTCTTCTTGCTCTCTTTTCTCCTCATTCCTACCTACTAGCTACTTCGTTCCCCCTGCATCAAATGCATGAGGATGTGCAGTGAGTGCTGGTGCTCACTAGAAATACCAGACATATGTCATTGTATACTGTTATGATTGTTTGAGGGAAATGTGATACTACGAGGGCAGTGCCCCCCACCCATGTGCCACAATCATGCCTAGTTTCTTGCTGTTGCACACACCGCGCAGTACGGGTACGCCCCCCCCCCCATTGCGAGCCGTATACAGCTATGTGCGGTTGACGCATTTATTGTTGCTATGGCAGCCATGCAATGTGCCCGCTACACTGATGGCGAATGGAGAGCCAGGATTGGCCGGTGGATCCCAGGCCCATACCCACAATGTGATATGTTCGCTTGGTGGGATGGGCCTGGTCGTTTACACCACATCTGATATGACGTTTTTGGCGCATGGCAAGGGGGATGGTTACCACGGCGACGTGGTGTGGGATGTTCCCATCGTTTGGCGGATGTGACGCAACGGACGGGTCCCCGTGGCGGAAGTGACACCATTCCCATGGCGATGGGCACTTGGAGAGCTCGGTAACTGTTGCAATGACCGTGGCGCGAAACAGCAGCCTATTGGATTTGAATGAGGACGGATTTTCACCCCCATTGGCATTGATGGACACAACGGGGTGAGTTAACGCTGCCCTCGTGGGCAATCTTAGACTGGCATGATACGCATGACTAGTTCTAACGCAAGAGCCAGATGGCATGGCCTCTGCATATAGTTGTATAACATCTGAAGAAGGGGATCCACCATGGCCCCGGAACAATTGTCATTTTTTCACGTGCTTATGAAGCAATAAATTGACACAATCTGCATTTTGAAAAGGTGTGCTGACCTGGACTTTTTGCCTTGCTGTTGAATGTTTGGATGCTTGGGCTCAGCATCTACAGGGCACAGCACACGTACCTTGGGTAAGGTGTGCCACCTCCGCAGCAGAACTGTCATCTTCTAAAGAAAGAGACATCTCCTCCATCCAATCATGAAGGGATGGAGATCCTTGGCTTTTCTACGTCCTTAAAATCAACCTACGTGCCATAGATATTCCCACATTCACCAATGAGTCCTGTATTTTGCCTGCTCTGCAGCTATTATTTTCAACTCCAAACAAAGCCATTATCTTATCAAATTTAACTTCACAAGAATTTTCTTTTCCCTAAAAAAAATTCTCCACCATCCCCCGAAACTGATTCACCACAGGCCACTCCCATAGCATATATGCCAAGGTTCCAGGTGTACTTTTACATTTCCAACATAAATCATTGTCAGACGGTCCTATTTTAAACATTCGCCTAGATGTTATGTACCATCTGCTTACCAGTATATACTGGGCTAATTGGATGCAGGTTTCAGATGAGAACCATATTTTTTGAAAGATCTCTTTCCATACCTAATTATTCAAACTTATGCCGTCCTCTATTTCCCATTTAGCAACACACCTTGGGAAGGCCCTGTGCAGGGTTTCATCTAACAGACCATAGACCTTCGACAGCATGTGAGATGGTCTTTCTCTCCACAATAAAAACATTGTTCATATGAGTTTATATCTTACCTGTAAGAATCTACCTGTCTTAAGCACTTTCTCCAAAAATGTGTCAACTGTATCCTGCAAAAGGGGGTTAGGTTATCTGTTTCTAATATCGATTGTATATTTAAATTCCCATTGCCAAAGACGTGGATTAGCCGCGAATCTCCATCCAGTTTATTTATGCTACACCAGGATTTATCTCTTGCTGGACCACAGCTAGGAAACAAAGCCAAGGACATCATTGGGGACAACTCACCTATTTGGTTCCAACATTTGATTGAGTTTGAAAATGTTTAAAGTCGGTGTTAAAAAGGGGTGGGAGGGTGTTCTACATGCATTTTTAACCCTCTCTGGAACCCAAGAGGAGAAGGGGTCACAATAAAATTTGTCAAATTTGTCCAATCTCACCCAGACTCTACTACCGTCATTAATTTTCAACTCTAATGTTCTAGCTAAGAGAATGATGATAGAGTATCTATAAACATCTGGGGCAGCCATTCCGCAGCATATTCCTTGCCTCTAGATATCAAGGAGAATGACAACCTGGCAGACTCCTGACCATATAAAACTCTGAAAGAGCGCATTCCAGTCATTCGAGAATCTGTACTGTCCGATATGTACAATAAAAAAACATACCAATCAAGTCACTGTGATCTCCTGGGTCCCTCTTTGCCATTTCTGTTGCTCCCCACCATGATCCTGGCTTTTAATCGCCAGTTTTAGGCAGTTTTACAAACAAAAAACATGTCCGCTAACGAGGAAGTACAGACCAAAAGTTTGGACACATCTTCTCATTCAAAGAGTTTTCTTTATTTTCATGACTATGAACATTGTAGATTCACACTGAAGGCATCCAAACTATGAATTAACACATGTTGGAAGTATAGTACATAACCAAAAATTGTGAAACAACTGAAAATATGTCATATTCTAGGTTCTTCAAAGCTACCTTTTGCTTTGATTACTGCTTTGCACACTCTTGGCATTCTCTTGATGAGCTTCAAGAGGTAGTCACCTGAAATGGTTTTCACTTCACAGGTGTGCCCTGTCAGGTTTAATAAGTGGCATTTCTTGCCTTATAAATGATGTTGGGACCATCTGTTGCGTTGTGGAGAAGTCAGGTGGATACACAGCTGATAGTCCTACTGAATAGACTGTTAGAATTTGTATTATGGCAAGAAAAAATCAGGTAAGTAAAGAAAAATTAGTGGCCATCATTACTTTAAGAAATGAAGGTCAGTCAGTGCAAAAAATTGGGAAAACTTTGAAAGTGTCCCCAAGTGCAGTCTCAAAAAACCATCAAACGCTACAAAGAAACTGGCTCACACGCGGACCGCCCCAGGAAAGGAAGACCAAGAGTCACCTCTGCTGCGGAGGAGAAGTTCATCCAAGACACCATCCTCAGAAATCGCAGTATATGTACTATACTTCCACATGTGTTAATTCATAGTTTGGATTCCTTCAGTGTGACTCTACAATGTTCATAGTCATGACAATAAAGAAAATGCTTTGACTGAGGTGAATCCAAACTTTTGGTCTGGTATGTATGTATGTATGTAGGTATGTATGTATGTATGCATGAGGTAGATTATCTATCTATCTATCTATCTATCTATCTATCTATCTATCTATCTATATCTATATATCTATATATATATATATATATATATATATATATATATATATATATATGTGTGTATATCTATATATCTATATATCTATATATATATATATATATATATATATATATATATATACTGTATATATATATGTGTATATATATATGTGTGTATGTATATATATATATATATATATATATATCTAGCTGATGACCCGGCGTTGCCCGGGTATGTATTTGGCTGGTGTTGGATCCACCCACTTTTTCTAACACACAATTACTCAATGACCAAGTTTGTGAGCTTTGGGGTCTTTGGCATCAATAATTTGTATATTTCCATAGAAATTAAATCAGATTGGCTCTTTGTGGCTTCTCCCCTCTCCAGCATTTGAACCCCAGTCAACCAATGACCAACTGTAGCAGGTTTGAAACATCCGCTATTAACAGTGTAAAAATGGCAGCAATTTTAATATTCCCCTCGAAAATCAACAGGTGACTTTTGATTGGCTATTATAGGCTCCACCCACTTCCCTGAATATTAATCTCAGTCACCCAGTGACCATCTCGGCAAAGTTTGAGAACCCTGCTATTAACAGTGTAAGAATGGCTGAAATCTACCAAATCTGATTCGCTGTTTGTGGCTCCACCCCCTTTAGTGAATTTGGATCCCAGTCACCCAATGACTGACTGTATGAGGTTTGTGCCAATAACCGTGCAAGAATGTCAGCAATTTTAATATTCACCTTGAAAATTAATAGGCAAATTTTGATTGGCTTTTGTAGGCTCCACCCACTTTTCTGAATATGACTCCCAGTCACCCAGTAACCAACTGTGCAAAGTTTGACAACCCTGCCATTAACAGTCAAGAAGGGCTGCAGTTTACATTTTCCCAGTGAAATTTGTATTTGACTCCACCCACTTTTTGTAACCTTGACACACAGTCACTCAGTTACCAAGTTTGTGACGTTCCGGGTTCCTGGCATCAAAATTGTGTGAATGGAAGTAGTTTGTCCAGCAAAGAAATCTGATTGGCTGTTGGTGGCTCCACCACTTTAGTGAATTTGAACCCCAGTCACATAATGACCGATTGTAGCAGGTTTGAGGCCTCTGCCGTTAACGGTGTAAGAATGGCAGCAAGGTAAATATTTACCTTGAAAAGTAATGGGTGAATTTTTATTGGCTTTTGTAGGCTCCACCCACTTTTCTGAATATTAATCCCAGTCACCCAGTGACCAACTGTGTCAAGTTTGCGAACTCTGCCAATAACAGAATGGCGGAAATCAATCTAACAAATATGATTAGCTGTTTTTGGCTCCACCCCTTAAGTAAATTTGGACCCCAGTCACCCAATGACTGACTGTATCAGTTTTGAGGCCTCTGCCATTAACAGTGTAATGGTAGCAATGTAAATATTCCCCTTTAAAATCAATAGGTGAATTTTGATTGGCTGCTGTAGGCTCCACCTACATTTCTGAATATTAATCTGTCACCCAGTGGCCAACTTTGTCGAGTTTGGGAACCCTGCCATTAACAGTGTAAGAATGGTTGCAGTTTATATTTTCCCATTTAAAAAAAAAATGTAGTTGTTGGCGCCGCCCACTTTTTCTAACCTTGACGTACAGTCGCTCAATTTACCAAGTTTATGAGCTTTGGGGTCCTTGGTATCAATAATTTGTATGTTCCCATTGAAATTACAAACAAATCTGATTGTGGCTCCGCTTCCTTTCTGAATTTTAACCCCCAGTCACTCAGTGACCAACTGTACAGGGGCATAACAATAGACCCTGCAAGGGATGCATCCGCAGGGGGGCCCAGAAGCCACAGGGGGCCCGTGGGGGGAAAAGTTTGAGAGACTGACAGCTAAGGACAAGAGAGAAAAAAAACGTATTCTGCTCTCACCATTGTTATATTGACTGCATGTGTCCAGCACACAGATAAGGACTCATACACACTCTGGAATTTGTACACTGTCCCTGCTCCATAGGGTTCGTAAAAAACATCTGTCTCTCACTGCTGCAAAGATCTGATGACTATATGTACAACCTAACAAAGAAACGAGTCACATTTTTAAAAAACGTATAGACTTTCCCTTATTCACGCTGAAAGGAATCCTAGATTCTTATCACACAGGCTAATGACCTTATGGCCTCTAATTACTTTTACAACACAGCAGAGTGGAGATTGATGTCTGACTGTTGTTGCTTCATTGAGAGCTTGTTGTCTCACACTGAGTACAAGTTCCTGTAATAACAGTATCAATCAGTGACATTCTGAATGTTTTGCCAACGTTCTGTGGAATCACATGGTATATATAGAGCAAGCCTACAAAGGATGTGGCCAGGCAAGTTGCATGACAAACGTATGCAAATTCCTCAGCAGCAGCAAGCTGCAAAACTGACAAAAGGTCTCTCTTCCAGAGACCTGCAGAATGCAGACCTGAACAGTGGTCAAAAAGCTGCCTGCCTGCGCATCATTACACAAGGATATTTGCATAAAATAAAAATGGGATATAACGTTACCGCATAGGTTAGAACGTGGTTTGGTGGGAGAACGCCGTTCCAATTCGCTCGGGATCACTCTAGCTATGCGCTACCTCCAAGAGATGATTCTTTCTAGGCATCTGGCTCTGCTTTTTATACTGTGAGATACGCCCGGAGGCTGCAACTTCCTTGGGGAGGGGAGGAATTAGTTTTAAAAGTGTATTTCGTAGCAGATCAAATGCCACTTGTCATATCTGGGCTAGGTGTGACATGTGAATTTCAAGGTTTTTCCTGTCTGTTTTCAGGTCATCAAAAAGGACTTCCCCCATGCCAGGTGACCATTTATTAAGGCTTCCTCAACCCTCCAGCAGGCCTGTCATATGTAAATGTCAAACATTCCTGTCCACTTTGAACTTGGCAGACTCACTTAGTCGGATATTGATTTGACCAACAGGCAGCCGTCTACATTAATACAAAAGATCAAAGCAATGCCCCACATTTACAGGGTGGCAGACAAAAGGGAACCTAATTACTTGTTTCTAGCTGTCCAGAGGAACTGTATGCTCATGTCAGTCTATTGACACACACACACACACACACACACACACACACACACACACACAATCACATTAACCGTTTCCTGGGGCTAGGTGGCACCTTCAAGAGCCAGACTAGCTTTTAGCAGACATAGTAGACAGAAATATGTTCCTGTATTCCCAAACCTCATCAGCACCCCCAATATATCACCACACCTCCCCTCTTTAGAATGGGGCAAGGCAGATGATCTTCCCAGATTATCCTGCCAGCGCCTACATTGTTGGTTCTGCTTGACGGGACAGCCCATCAGCATTCCCATGATTGCTCCCCTTCCTATGTTGAATATTGAAGCTATATTGTTGGAGAACTAAGCTCCATCTCAGCAATTTGCCATTGTCACCAGAAACCCGATGTAACCAACTAAGAGGGTTGTGGTCGGTTACGACTGTGAATATGCGACCGTAGAGATAGTGCTGCAGCTTTTGTAGGGCCCATACAATTGCCAAGCACTCCTTCTCTATGGTGGCGTAAGCTACCTCCCAGGGTAGCAGCTTCCGACTTAAGTACAGAATCGGATGTTCTTCCCCAGTTTGGTTTACCTGGCTTAACACAGCACCTAGGCCAAAGGCTGAGGCGTCCGTCTGGACTACAAACCGTCGGCTGAAGTCTGGCGCTTGCAACACGGGAGGGCTGGCTAGCGCCGTCTTCAGAGCTGTAAATGACTGTTCACATTCTGGTGTCCAGAGAATCTGCTTCGGCAGCTTCTTTTTTGTGAGGTCTGTCAATGGCTTGGCTAGGGCACTGTAGTTGGGGAAAAACTTTCTATAGTACCCAGCAGTCCCTAAGAAGGACTGAATCTGCTTCTTCGTTTGGGGGGTGGGCCAGGACACAATAGAATCTACCTTCCCAGTATCTGGACGAAGCTATTCCCCCCCCCCCCCAACCCACCACCACCACCACCACCACCACATGTCCCAGGTACTGTACCTGTTTCATACCTATCTGACACTTGCTAGGCTTGACTGTTAGTCCTGCTGCAGTGATGCGCCCCAAAACCTGTGACAGCTACGCTAAGTGGTCATTCCAGTTGGCGCTAAATACGGCGATGTCATCTAGGTAGGCGACAGCGCAGTGTTCCAAACCTTCCAGGAGACCATTTTCAACCCTTTGGAAGGCGGCCGGGGCGTTTTTCATTCCAAAAGGCATTACATTAAATTCAAACAGACCTGAGGGGGTGATAAAGGCAGACCTCTCCTGTGCCTCAGCTGTTAGAGGGACCTGCCAGTATCCCCGACTCAAATCCACGATTGTTAGATTGCGTGCCAGCTAGCTTATCTAACACTTCGTCGACCCTCGGCATTGGGTAAGCATCTGACGCACTTATCAAATTTAGTTTTCGATAATCTACACAGAACCGAGTGGTCTGGTCCCGTTTGATTACTGGCACTACAGGTGATGCCCATGCGTTGTGCGACCGTTGGATCACCCCTAGTGACAGCATTTCCTCAATCTCCTTGCTGATGTGGGCCTGAACCTCAGGGGAGACTCTATATGCTGACGATAAGCAAACAGTAAGTGGGGCAGGTATCGCTCCCAGTCTCTCCCTTGCGATTCAACAAACACCCTTAGCATCTGTTTCAGAGTACCATTGAACCGCTCACATAACCCATTTGTCTGGGGGTGGTAGGGGCTGGCCATGATGTGTTCTACCTGCATTTGCTTACAGAGGCATTCCATTAGGCGCGACATGAATTGCGGGCTGTGATCGGTGAGCATTTCGCCGGGAAAACCGACCCGTGAGAAAATGCGCACCAATGCGTCCGCAACCTTGTCTGCCCGTATGGAGCTCAGGGCTACAGCTTCAGGGTAGCGAGTGGCATAATCTACCACCATAAGAATGAAATGTTTCCCTGTGCTGCTGGGTATTGCTAGAGGCCCAATTATGTCAACAGCAACCCTTTGGAAGGGCTCCTCTATTATGGGTAAGGGCCTCAGTGGGGCTTTGTCTGTGTCACCTGCTTTGCCGACCCGCTGAAATGCGACACAAGACTGGCAAAAATCGGCAATATCTGTCCCCATGTGAGGCCAATAAAAATTGTGGGCAAGACAGGATTTGGTCTTGCGGATCCCCAAGTGACCAGCCAGGGGCACCTCATGTGCTATCCTCAATAGCTGCTCCCTGTACCTTTGGGGAACAATCAACTGCCGATCTGCCTCCTCCACTTCAGACGGCTCAGAGGGAATAACCTCTCTGTACAGTCTGCCTTGCTCCCAGTACACCCTCACTCTGCCGCCCTCAACCGGTGCCCTGTCTGCCAGACCTCTGAGCTCTTCCAGGCTGCTATTAAGTCTTACAGCCTCGGAGAACTCGGCGCTGTCGGCCACAGGCACCAGGGAGGTGGCAAACTGAGAGGCCTCTGGGTCCTCAGAGCCAGGCTCTGAAGTGGAAGAGCCCGACCCAGTGACATCAGCCCCTTCAGTGGACAATTCGTCTGCTGCAGCCCGGTGAGCACTGCGGGTCACCACTGCAGCTGACGGAGCGTTCACTGCACACATGTCATTATGCAACACATCAGATATTACATCCACATTATCTGCATTCATGATAACCACGTGTCCCCCTCCAGGCCTGGGCACTGGAGACTCACTAGGGCTGGCTCCTAGTACACAGTCCGTAGCCCCTGGGGCCTCACCAGCACTCCCCACTTGCACAGCATTATCAGACAGTACCTTGCAAGAGTCCTGAACTTCTGCTGGGGATGCAGGCTCCACGAGGTTTGGAGTAGGCTCATATCGGGCCACTAACCGTCCCAGTACTTATATTTGAACAGCGGTCTTCAAGTGACATTTCATCTGACTGTCTTCCTGTAACCTGCATAAGCCATAACACATGTACAGGTGCGTCAGATGTTTGCGGGCCTTAAACTTAGATTACTAAATCTACAAAAACCTCCACCCAACAAAGTTAAAGCGAGGCCTCGCTTGGTCACATAATAAATTTACTTTATTGTAGAAAAAATCACAGCAATCACAGACTGAATCAATGGACTTCTAATAAAATATTAAAAACACTTAGAACTTAGGGATTGACTTGACAGCCCCTGCGTCCCACGCATGCATCGCATCCATCCATCCGTAACATTCATTCAATGAAAAAGCAATTGCATGCATTTGTGAACAACCACAGAGCTCTGGGTGAGGACCTAATAGCAGCAAAAGTCCAAGGCTAAGCCCAAATCCGATCTGTACTGATGCAACACAAAATCAATAGCTGGCCATCTTTAAAGCTTATTTCCGTGCCAACTTCATGAAAAGGTAAGTACCGTCCATTGCATATGGGGGTTTCACAGTTTCCACAGACCCACTACTTGAAGCAGCAGCAGTGACAGCAGTGTCCCATTATATGCAGCACAGCAGCGTTCTAATATTCAGCTGGCATCTCTCATCAAGGCAAGTTACAGAAAGCGGGTTAGCAAGCTGTTAGACAGTAGCATTAGTTCCACCAGCCAGTTTGAGCAATGCATTGTATACTCTATACTGTCCACGGGGGGAGGAACCCCCATCTCTTACATGTCCCAGAAGGTCTGTGAGGAGTGTCCAGATCACATGCATGCAGGCTCAGTTATCTCATCGGTGCTCGGGATGACACTCCATAAGCTCTGGATCAGCGCATCCAGTCAGCAACAACGCCGATGGCGGCAGAGGACGCTCTCACAGCGGCGTGGGCTCGTAACAGTGGGCGAGGCCGGCCTCCTTTAGCTCCTCCCACCTGTAGCTCCTAACCGTCCCAGGTCAGTACCCAACAAAACGTTCGTGGGGATGGCATCCGTTACCCCCACTTCTTTCATTCCGCTGCCGCCCCCCCCCAATCCAGGTGGACCAAGGCGGTGGGTATGGCGGGGGTGACACCCCCAACTCCTTTGACAGCCATAGTCTTTCCAGGAATGTACTCCTCAGGGTTCACAAGCTGGGGGTGCACTAGAGTCACCTCTGCTCCAGTGTCTCTTAGACCAGTGGTAACCGTATCCCCAACCGTGACAGGTTGCAGATTCTCTGCATAGCTACCTGTATTCCTGGTGGCACACAATGCATTCCGGGCCCCGCCAGAGTTTGGGGCTTTCTTCTTCTTTTCTGGGCAAGTAGCACTGATATGACCCGGTTTGTTACAGGCAAAACATTTCCGAGTGTCAACGGTGGCTGTTCTACCTCCAGGAGGCTGCGGGACTTGGCTTCGCTGGGTGCTCAGAGGAGAAGGTCTTGCAGTCTTTTCTCCCTTCCAGCTGGGCGCCATAGTCCTCCGAAAATCAGATGCTCGATTGGACATGTAAGAATCAGCGACTTTCGCGGCCTCATCCACGGTCCCGTACAAACTGCCGGACCTCAACAGGACAAGTGTGGAGGAACTGGTCTTTAATTATCAGTTCCTGCAGGGCATCAAAGGTTTCAACAGCCAGTCCTTTTACCCACTGCTGGAAGGCAGTGCGCAGGTTGCACGCATGATCCAGGTAACTGTCATTAGGACCTCGCTGCACTGTCCTGAAACTTTTTCGATACACCTCTGGCGTGAGGTGGTATCGCGCAATGATGGCTTTCTTAATTGCCTCAAAGTCTGTTTCTTCCTCCTGGGGGAGACTCACAAACGCCTCCAGGGCCTTGCCTCTCAGCCCTGGTGTGAGGTATCTTGCCCACTGCTCACGGGGCACCCCATACTGCCGACAAGTCCTTTCAAACCCCTGTAGGAAAGTGTCTGTCAGAGTCCTTGTCCATAGCGGGAAACTTATCCAGGGGGATTCTGTGGACTCGCTTACCAGCTTGTTCCCTCTCGGCCTGGAGTCGCTGTGCCGCTTGTTTCCTCTCGGCCTGGAGTCGCTGTGCCGCTTGTTTCCTCTCGGCCTGGAGTCGCTGTGCCGCTTGTTTCTTCTCTGCCTGTCGGTGCAGTAGGATCAGCTTTAGGCGCAGCTCAGGATCAGCCGAGTTTAGTAGCTGTACATCAGCTTCCAGAGAGGTCATCTCAGTGTTCGGTGGATCGTCTCCACTCGCATTCTGTGGCAGGAGCGATTCCTCCTCTGGCGTGTCGTGAGCTGCATCCGCTGGCGTTGGAGCACAGGCTTGCTCTGCCTCATACTCCTCGAGGGCACGAACCAACTGCTCCTTAGTCTGGCCGTTCGCCGTCTCGATGCCTCTGTGCTCACAAAGGTTGAGTAGCATCTCTTTGTTTTGCCTTGCATAGCTGGATGCTTTCTGAGCCATCGTGTTGCAAAATAAAAAGAAAAAGGGGGGAAGGGAAGCAAAATGCCAAGTGTGTATCCTTGAACAAAAAAAAAGTATATAGATTCTGCACTGAGTAGACTTCTGTAGGCTAGTTGCTTCTAGCAAGCTTCCAGCCTTTAGTACTCAGAATAGCGAGCTAAACTGCATATTAATGTACTAAACGTTCCCACCACTGCCAGCCAATTATGTAATTAACCGGCCCGCGGCACGCCTGCATATACGGTTCCCGACTGCGGGTTTGACCAGATCAAGCGGGGAGCAGCCTTATTCGAGCTACAAACAAGGCTGTGACCAGTCAAAAGCTCCTTACTGCCACCACTAGCGGTTTGCTAGACACGTCAACTCGGCTTTCGGGTGCTCAGCAAGCAATATGCGTTTTCGTATTCAGGTCAGCTTTGCGCTTTAGGCCGAATACGGGAACGCCACGCACACACACGCACAGTTGCAATCTTACACTGTAGTGAAGCAAAACCACTAACAGTCGTTCCGAACGATACTGTTAGCTACTCTGCTGTCGAGCTACTCGCACTGGCGTTTTCGTACGTTGGGTCAGCTGCGCGCTTTAGGCCAACGTATGACAAACGCCCCCACACACAATGCAATTACAATCTCATACGGTAGGATTACTCAAACGTACAATTAGGCATGGACTATACACAGTTGCACTTCAGTCTCTTCTAGGCTATGAGTGTTGGTTTAGTACAGCAGAAGTCAAACTTATTTAAATAACGATTTAATATTCCAGGAAAACGTGGAACAATGCAGAACTTAATATATACAAAACATGTACAAAAAAACAAAGTAAAAAAGTTACAAAGATAAAAGTTACAAAAATACACACAAGGATATTTGCATAAAATAAAAATGGGATATAACGTTACCGCGTAGGTTAGAACGTGGTTTGGCGGGAGAACGCCGGTCCGATTTGCTCGGGATCACTCTAGCAATGCGCTACCTCCAAGAGACTATTCTTTCTAGGCATCTGGCTCTGCTTTTTATACTGTGTGATACGCCCGGAGGCTGCAACTTCCTTGGGGAGGGGAGGAACTAGTTTTAAAAGTGTATTTCATAGCAGATCAAAGGTGGGGACTTGACTGGTCTTGGCATAAGCCATTTCCTGGCCAGAGGCAGTTTCTTGCCACAAGACTAACGCAATTTCCCCGTTTGTGACATCACGGTCTGCCAAGCCCCTTGTCACATCTGGGCTAGGTGTGACATGTGAATTTCAAGGTTTTTCCTGTCTCAGTTTTCAGGTCATCAAAAAGGACTTCCCCCACGCCATGTGACCATTGATTAAGGCTTCCTCAACCTTCCAGCAGGCCTGTCATATGTAAATGTCAAACATTCCTGTCCACTTTGAACTTGGCAGACTCACTTAGTCGAATATTGTTTTGACCAACAGGCAGCCGTCTACATTAATACAAAAGATCAAAGCAATGCCCCACATTTGCAGGGTGGCAGACAAACGTGAACCTAATTACCTGTTTCTGGCTGCCCAGAGGAACTGTATGCTAATGTCGGTCTATTGACACACACACACACACACACAATTACATTAACCGTTTCCTGGGGCCAGGTGGCACCTTCAAGAGCCAGACTAGCTTTTAGTAGACAGACAAATGTCAGAAATATGTTCCTATATTCCCTAACATCATCAGCACCCCAATATATCACCACAGGGGGCATACAAAGTTTCGTGGGGGGGCCCCATACAAAGTTTTGCAGGGGGGCCCAGTGATGTCTACTTTCGCCCCTGCAACTGTACCGGGTGTGAAGCATCTGCTATTAACAGTGTAAGAATGGCAGCAATTTAAATATTCCCCTTGAAAATCAACAGGAGAATTTTGATTGGCTGTTGTAGGCTTCACCCATTTTCCTCATTATTCATCCCAGTCACCCAGTGACCAACTGGGCAAAGTTTGAGAGCCCTGCCATTAACAGTGTAAGAATGGCTTCAGTTTATATTTTCCCGGCTCCACCCACTTTTTGTAACCTTAACACACAGTCACTCAATGACCAAGTGTAACGATTTGTGTCAGCAAAAGGCAGAATTCTGATTATAAGATGATCTGCAGAATCACCTATAATGCTGGTATATCAGAAGTTGCCGTGACAACAAATACAAAAGGTGTAACAGGTGTGACGTGCTTGGTGCAACAGTAATGCAGATAGCTCACCAGAGGAGCTGGTGAGTACTATCAGTATGATAAGCCTCACCAGAGGAGCTGGTGAGCACTTATCAGTGCAGGAGCTATTACCAGAGGAGCTGGTGTATGATAACAAATGCAATAGTTCTCACCAGAGGAGCTAGTGTATGATAACAATGCAATAGTTCTCACCAGAGGAGCTGGTGGAGACTATCAAAACAGAAGTCCTCACCAGAGGAGCTGGTGGGCACTAAAAGTAATAACCTCACCAGTGACAAGGGCTCATTGGTGAGTAGAGTAGTCAGACAGATCGGTTTGGCAACAGACAGGAAGATACAGTACAGAATCGGCAGGCAAGAGGATTAAGGTAAATCAGTTAGCAACAGGATCAGATGGCTAAAGTACAAAGGCGTTAAGCGGAAGGGAAGTCAGAAGAGAGAGCCAGAGTCATACACAGGAATCAAGCAATATATATCAAATAACAATAATAATCCTAGTCTGTGTGAAATCCCCGGTTTCCTCCCGGATCAAAGCACACCGGATCTATCTAAGGGTCTGAGTGCTAACACGTAGCATTCGCAACAGCAGACACTTTGCAAGTGAAACCACGCTGCTTAAGAAGCGGAGGAGACCCTTCGGCCATGCCTCCACTCATCAGCCAATCGGAGACAGTGGTGCTCAGCAGAGCTCGAATATTCGAGTAGCTCGAATATTCGAGCTCTTTTTCAGCTATTCGAGCTCGGTATTCGAGCTCCGAATAGCTGGAGCTATTCAAATGGGCTATTCGAGTGAACTCGAATAGCCCATTCACTATTCGCGCTATTCGAGCTAACAGCGCTATTCGAGCTCGAATACCGAGCTCGAATAGCGTCATAGCCCAGATTGATGTCCTTAGAGCCAATCAGAGGGCTCCCAGGCCCTCTGACGGCAGCCAATCACAGAGGGGGACCCTGGCCAGCCCCTACCCTATAAATAGCGGCCGCCATGTTAGGTTTTTCCGTCCTTGCCTGACTTTGTACAGAGAGAGATCTGCTCCTTTGTGCGTTGGCTTAGCAAGAGCTTTATTGTGGTCAATCACCTAGCGTTTTTGCTCACATACACCTCCTATATACACCTATATTGTTGTTAGTTAGATAGACATTGTATTTTAGTTAGTAGCTTTTGTGTTACATAGAGACAGCTGCTGCAGGCTTACAGCTTTAGGCCTCAGGGCCTGCCTGTGTGGGCAGCTGTTCTCTCCTGTCCTCTGTTAGTTTATTTCTCATCTCTATACCAGTATTTCTGCTGTCCTTTACTACTGTACTGAGTGATTGTATTTTGTATTGTAGTTATATACTGTAACTGTACTAGGACACTCACTGTCACTGTTTGTTCATAGCTCCTGCGTGTGCGTGCACTCACTGTCTGTAGTGTACACACACTCTATTTCCTTCTGATTACTACTGATTATTGTAACTGCTAGTTGTACTTCCTGACTGTTACTACTTACTGTACTAGACACTCACTCAGTCACTGTTCATAGGCTAGCTCCTGCGCGTGTTTGCGCATGCGTGCACTCACTGTCTGTAGTGTACATACACTCTATTTCCTTGTGATTACTACTGATTATTGTAACTTCTAGTTGTACTTCCTGACTGTTACTACTTACTTACTGTACTAGACACTCACTCAGTCACTGTTCATAGGCTAGCTCCTGCGCGTGTGTGCGCGTGCGTGCATTCACTGTCTGTAGTGTACACACACTCTATTTCCTTGTGATTACTACTGATTATTGTAACTGCTAGTTGTACTTCCTGACTGTTACTACTTACTTACTGTAGTAGGGACACTCACTCAGTCACTGTTCATAGGCTAGCTCCTGCGCGTGTGTGCGCGTGCGTGCACTCACTGTCTGTAGTGTACACACACTCTATTTCCTTGTGATTACTACTAGTGTATTTTCTAGTTAGTGTACTAGGGGACACACTCACTGTTCACTGTTCACACTTACTGATTACCGATTTTTGTATTTTGTATTTGTACTGTACTAATCACTTAGCGATCTAATCACTTAGTGATTAGTGTCACCTCACCCAACAACCCACTCCATTAAAGTACCCCACTTTTCACCCGCACTTTTAAAAAACTTTTGTGTTTACGCCCAAAACATCTAAGATGTCTGGAAGTGGCAGCCAGCGCGGTTTGGGCAAGGGGGAGGGCAGCAAGGGAATCAGGAGGAGAGGGAGCAGCATTGTGGCAAGCCGCGGCCGCGCCACCATGCACAGTTCCGCAGCAGCGTCAGTGGCTAACATTCCTCCTATAGCCACTGGCCGTGGACGCCTTGGGCGCCGCCCAGCAGGAGCATCTGCAACTCACGCTGCAGAGACACAGCAGCAGCAGCGTGTAGCACCTGCTCCGATTTTCCTCCAGCCGGGTCGGAAACGTCCCATTGAGGAAAAGGATGCAGACACTGTGGTGCAACTGATGACGGAGGATGAGCAGCCTGCCATCAGCTCTGCATCCGAGGCCTCCACCCTCACCACCACCACCCCTGTTCGCAGCAGCCGCCCAGCAGGGCCTGGGGAGGAGGCCAGTTCACCGTCAGTCGCCGACCTGTCACTCAGCAGTCTTTTTACCCCAGGCACCATCAGGGTATTGTCTGCTGTTGTTGGCGATTTTGAGGAGGAGATGCTGATGGGCACTTTGGGGGAGGAGGGATTGGACAGCAAGACTGTGGCGACAGTCAAGCAGCCCATCCATGCATCAGGAGAGGAGTTTGGGGGGTCATCATCCCAGCAGGACATGTTTCAGGAGGGGGAGGATGATGATGACACGGTGACAGACAGAGACTGGGTGACACCAGCTCCAGGGGATGTCGTCATCAGCAGCTCTGAGGAGGAGGAGGATGCGCTTGTGGGCCTTGCAAGGAGGCGCATCATTGCAAGCATTGGCAGCAGTAGGCAGGTCCCACAGCCTGCTGGTGTCTCAGGCTCAGCAGCAGCAGCATCTGCCAGTACCACCACCAGCCGCACCCAAGCCCCCCCCTCAACCACCACAGGGAGACAGGCAGCAGCGGTTCCATGCCGTAGGGGGTTGTTTTTGTCACCAATCTGGCGATTTTTCACCATGCCCACAGTGTACAGCAAGTACGCCACTTGCAACCACTGTCAGCGGAAGTTGAGCAGAGGTGCAGACCCCTTAAAGTTCAGCACCAGCTCGCTCATCAACCACCTTGCTGCGAAACATTTCCACCAGCATGAGGAGTTCCAGAGGCTGAAGGCATCTGGTGCTGGCAGTGGCACCACACCCATCACTGCACAGCCTTCAGCAGCAGCAGCAACAGCAGCCACCCGCCCTCCTGCTCCTCCAGCAGCACCAGCAGGAGTGCGGAAACGCACTGCTCCTCCCCCCTCTGCAACTCCTGCCGCCGACACTGAGGCCTGTTCTGGCAGCCAGTCCTCAGTGGCCTCCTCTGCTGTGTCTGCTGATTCCCGTGCCAGCAAAAGGCCACGCCAGAGCCTTTTGAGTGAGTCCTTCCAGGGGGTGGTTAGGGCTCTGCCTCCCAGCAGCCGTCGCGTGCGGCAGCTGAACGGCTTGCTGGCACGGGCCATGTGCTCCCAACTCCTGCCGTACACGCTCATGCAGGAGGGGAGCGACATGCGTGCGCTGCTTGCTTGTGCAGCCCCAGACTGGCAGCTCCCCAGCAGACACTTCTTCGCCCGCAAGGCCATTCCTGCACTGCACCGCTTTGTGATGGCCAATGTGGAGCGAGGGCTGGAGCACGCGGTTGGTGAAAGGGTCCACGTCACCATGGACTCCTGGAGCAGCCGCTTCGGGACAGGCCACTACCTGTCCTTCACTGTCCACTGGGTCAGCTTGGTGGAAGGGGGTGAGGATGGGAGAGCAGCAGTGGGCACAGCAGTAGCAGCAACACAGTGGGTGGTGCCACCCCGCAGGGTCAGGGGAACTGCAGCAGGTTCCTCCGATCCTCTGCCATCCTCCGGCACACCTGGCCAAACCTCCCGCCTCAGCAGCAGCGTGAAGGCCCGCCACTGCCAAGCGCTGCTGCAGTTGGTCAGCCTTGGGAAGACCAAGCTGACGGCAACCCATGTGTTGGCCAAACTCCAGGAGCAGGAGAGGATTTGGCTGACCCCCAGAGGCCTCAGAGTCGGAGAGGTGGTGGCCGACAATGGGGCCAATCTGGTTGCCGCAATAGACAGGGGAAACCTGACCCACATCCCCTGTCTTGCCCACGTGCTGAACCTGGTGGTGCAGAAGTTCTTGCGCACCTACCAGGGGATGGGCGAACTGCTGGAAACGGCAAGGAACATTGTGCGTCACTTCCGGCGCTCGGCTGCAGCCTGTGCGAGCCTGGAAGACGTGCAAAAGGAGCTGGAGCTGCCACGCCATCGGCTGATCCTTGACGTTCCGACTCGCTGGAACTCCACCCTGGCGATGTTGGAGCGTCTGGTTGAACAGAAGCACGCTGTCAACCAGTACCTTGCCCTGGCCACTGTTTCCGCCGCTCAGAGAAGGGACAAGACCAGCAACATCCCGTCCATCGTCCCCGATGATGACTGGAGGCACATGCAGCAGGTGTGCTTAGTGCTGGCTCCCTTTCTGCAGGCCACTAACATGGTGAGCAGGGACCATGCTATGGTCTGCGAGTGGGTGCCCCTGGTTTGTCTGCTGAACAGGGCCCTCGATGCTTTGCTGGAACAGGGAGCGGCAGCCTTGGACCAGCAGGAGCGGCAAGCAGCTGCACAGTCCACCTCTGAGGGGGAGGAGGAGGAGGACTTGGTGGAGGTCCCTGACCTTGCTGCTGATGAGGGGGATCAGCACAGCGCAGCTGAGTTGGTGTGGGGGTGGAGAGAAGATGAGGCTGAGGAGGCAGAGGAGGAGGATGAGGACAGCACTGCCATCGATGTGCCAGCACACGTGGCCCGCCTCTTCCCAATGGCAGCGCACATGCTGACGTGCCTGCGCAAGGACCCCAGGGTGATCCAGATGAAGCAGAGGGAGGACATCTGGATCAGCATGATGTTGGACCCACGCCTCAAGGGGAAGTTGAGCCAGTTCCTGCCGCCTGCAGGAGGAGACCCAGCGCAACAAATAAGGAGCTTGCAGCAGGCCCTTGTTGAGCGCTTGGAGGAAGCCTTCCCCCAGCCTTCCACCCCCACTGTCCAGCCAGCACAGAGGCAGCAGCAGGTGCCTGCATCCAGCAGCAAGCGCCCCACAGACCTGCTGTCTCTCAGCCACGAGCTCTACAGGACTGTAGAGGCTCCGGCAGCAGTGACTAGAGAGGAGGTGCATGCAGCAGCATCCTCCTCCGGTCACAGCCAGCGCCTGACCCGCATGGTGGCTGACTACATGGGGTCCTACAGCGGGCTTGACAGCGATGCCCCTGTTGATCCCATGGAGTATTGGGTCAAGCGCCTGGAGATCTGGAGCGAGCTGGCGCAGTACGCCCTGGAAGTGCTGTCCTGTCCCCCTTCCAGCGTGCTGTCCAAGCGCTGCTTCAGTGCAGCTGGTGGCGTGGTCACCGAGAAACGCTCACGTCTGTCTCACAAGTCTGTGGACAGACTGACGTTTCTCAAGATGAACCAGGCGTGGGTGGAAGGCGAGTTCCTGGCCCCTGTTGTCGGCGAGAGGGGGACATGAACTGGCTGCCGGAACTTAGAACCATCGTTAATGTGCCTTACCACCCTTTACCACCTCCTGGCTCCTGCTCACTAAGCCAGCCTGGTTCACTTTGACTATTACGTCGCCTGCAGCCACACATTTTACACCTACAGTGGGCTGCTGTGTACTGCCCTTCTGCTGTCTGTCTGTGTTTCCCACTGCCAGGGTACACAGATTTACCTTCTGCTGCCACTCTGCCACCAGCTATTACGTCAAAAAATAGCTATATCTGTGTAATTGGTTGTAAAACCAAAACTACAAAACCATTAAAAAAAAAAAAAAAAGGTTTAATTTTTCTGAGGTGCCCGGGTTGAAAACTCTGTTGTCCCAGTTGTGTATTGGACACGATGTGGGCTGCACGACCGCTGTCTGGGACCTCCTGTTGTGTTTATTTACAGCCCTGGTATCAACGCTAGGTACCAGGGCTATTATGTCACGCTGCCTACCTGCTGCCACACTCACTCTACTCCTCCATTCCTCCTGCTGATGCTGCTGTCTGTCTGTGTTTCCCACTGCCAGGGTACACAGAATTACCTTCTGCTGCCACTCTGCCACCAGCTATTACGTCAAACAATAGCTGCTCACATTACTCCTCCATTCCTCCTGCTGCTGCTGCTGCTGTCGGTCTGTGTTTCCCACTGCCAGGGTACACAGAATTACATTCTGCTGCCACTCTGCCACCAGCTATTACGTCAAACAATAGCTATATATCTGTGTAATTTGTTTTACAAACAAAACCAAAAAAACATTAAAAAAAAGGTTTAATTTTTCTGAGGTGCCCGGGTTGAAAACTGTGTTGTCCCAGTTGTGTATTGGACACGATGTGGGCTGCACGACCGCTGTCTGGGACCTCCTGCCTGCTGTGTTTATTTACAGCCCTGGTATCACCGCTAGGTACCAGGGCTATTATGTCACGCTGCCTGCCTCATTGACTGCCTGCTGCCACACACTCATCCTCCTCCTCCTGCTGCTGAATTTACCTCCTGCTGTCTGTGTGTTTCCACTGCCAGGGAGCACATACAATGGCGCTTCCAACATGCGTGCGCCACCAGCTATTTGTTATGCTCAAAAATAGCTGCATTTCTTTAAAAAAACAAAAAAATTATATATACTTTTTATTAATACTGTGTGATATTATTTTTAGAGGTGTCCGGGTTGAAAACTGTGTTGTCCCAGTTGTGTATAGGACATGATGTGGGCTTCACGACCGCTGTCTGGGACCTCCTGTTGTGTTTATTTACAGCCCTGGTATCAACGCTAGGTACCAGGGCTATTATGTCACGCTGCCTACCTGCTGCCACACTCACTCTACTCCTCCATTCCTCCTGCTGATGCTGCTGTCTGTCTGTGTTTCCCACTGCCAGGGTACACAGAATTACCTTCTGCTGCCACTCTGCCACCAGCTATTACGTCAAACAATAGCTGCTCACATTACTCCTCCATTCCTCCTGCTGCTGCTGCTGCTGTCGGTCTGTGTTTCCCACTGCCAGGGTACACAGAATTACATTCTGCTGCCACTCTGCCACCAGCTATTACGTCAAACAATAGCTATATATCTGTGTAATTTGTTTTACAAACAAAACCAAAAAAACATTAAAAAAAAGGTTTAATTTTTCTGAGGTGCCCGGGTTGAAAACTGTGTTGTCCCAGTTGTGTATTGGACACGATGTGGGCTGCACGACCGCTGTCTGGGACCTCCTGCCTGCTGTGTTTATTTACAGCCCTGGTATCACCGCTAGGTACCAGGGCTATTATGTCACGCTGCCTGCCTCATTGACTGCCTGCTGCCACACACTCATCCTCCTCCTCCTGCTGCTGAATTTACCTCCTGCTGTCTGTGTGTTTCCACTGCCAGGGAGCACATACAATGGCGCTTCCAACATGCGTGCGCCACCAGCTATTTGTTATGCTCAAAACTAGCTGCATTTCTTTAAAAAAACAAAAAAATTATATATACTTTTTATTAATACTGTGTGATATTATTTTTAGAGGTGTCCGGGTTGAAAACTGTGTTGTCCCAGTTGTGTATTGGACATGATGTGGGCTTCACGACCGCTGTCTGGAACCTCATGCTGTGTATTTACGGCCTGGTACCACCGCTAGGTACCACACAGCCTATTATGTCTCGCTGCCTGCCTCATTGACTGCCTGCTGCCACACAATCATCCTCCTCCTCCTGCTGCTGCTGCTGAATTTACCTCCTGCTGTCTGTGTGTTTCCACTGCCAGGTAGCACATACAATGGCGCTTCCAACATGCGTGCGCCACCAGCTATTTATTACGCTCAAAAATAGCTGCATTTCTTTAAAAAAAAAAATATAAAGGAGGAGGAGGAGGAGGAGGAATTCTGGACACAACTTCTCTTTCCGCCTTTTTTTTTTTTTTTTAAAGGAACATCCCCACATAATCACTTGCTGTTGTTACTTGGAAAAAAAGATGTTTCTTGCATCATTCACCCTCAAAACAAGTGTTGGAAGCTATTTAAGGCCAATTCGAATAGTCAGCTCGAATAATGAGCTCGAATACCAACTCGAATAGTGAGCTCGAAGTCCGAGGTCGAATCGAATAGTAAAAAATATTCGACTCGAATATTCGACTGAATTCGAATAATTTACTATTCGAATTCGACCAAACTCGAATAATAAAAAGGGGTATCCGAGCACCACTAATCGGAGACGCCGAAAGTCTCTGACGTCAGCCAAGCGGCTGGTCAGGTGACGCGCCTCGTTCCCGCATAAAGATCTCGTCTGTGCGCGCGCGGCACAGCTACTCAGTGAGCCACTGACAGTCCCCTCCTCGGCGTGCTAGACGCCGGAGGGACGGTAGACATGCCTGACAGTGAAACCGAAGCAGCTGCGGAGGCATCCAGACTGCCCTCAGCTGCTTCTCCAGGGATTGTTACACCAGGTTTGTCAGCTGTCAGGTTCCTGGCATCAAAAATGTGTGAATGGAAGCAGTTTATCCACCAAGGAAATCTGATTGGTTGTTTGTGGCCCAGCCCCTTTAGTGAATTTGGACCCCAGTCACCCAGGAGGCCGCAATAGCAGCATAGGGGGCGATATACAGGCTGGGAACGTGAATAATCACTCGCATTCCCATGCCTGTCGGCCGTTGACGGCCACACCGGAGGTGTTCGCCGGCGGGTCCTGGACCATCGGAGCGGGGCTGTGAGGGCACCGATCGGCTGCAGGGGGCTGAGGGAAGCCCCAGGTGAGTTAATCTCATTTTTTTTACTTGGCTTTAGGTTCACTTTAAATATTCCCCTTGAAAATCAATAGGTGAATTTTGATTGTCTGTTGTAGGCTCCACCCACTTTCCTGAATATTAATCTCATTCAACCAGTAACCAAGTGTGCCAAGTTTAAAAACACTGTGATTAAAAGTAAGAATGGCTGCAGTTTTCATTTTCTCATTGAAAATGAATAACTGAAATTTGATAGGCTGTTTAATGCTCCGCCCACTTTTCCTGAATTTGTAACACCAGGTGACCAACTGTGCCTAGTGTGGGGACTCTGGCAAGATTACTGTGAGAATGGCAGCCTTTTCCATTTTTTCCATTGACATGAATGGGTGAAATCTGATTAGCTGTTTGTAGCTCCGTCCGGGTGTGCAGGGGGGACACGAGACCCCCAGAACATATTATTCCAGGTAGTAAGGGATCTGTGTACCAAGTTTCGTTCCAATTGGTCAAGCCGTTTTCGAGTGATCGCAACACATACACACATACATACATGCATACATCCGATTTTATATATAGATATATAGATATCTATATTGTCTCCACCCCACCCTTTAGATTGTAAGCCTCTGGCAGGGCCCTCTTCCCTAATTTATCCAGCTTGATTATGCAATCTTACTCACAACCACCCCTCTTGTAGACTCGAACAGTCTCTATTTTGACCTATGACACTGTATTGTTATCAAATCATTTGCATGATCTTGTTTTGTTGTGAGTTTCCGTATGTTCTACCTGTATGTTAACCCATTTATCTATTGTGCAGCACTGCGTAATATGTTGGCGCTTTATAAATACAATAAATAATAATAATAATAATATATAGATAGAGATATATAGATAGATCTATCTAGATTATCTATATAATCTATATCTATATTATTTATATCTATCTCTATCATCTCCTGTTACAGTATACTACAAGTTTTTATTACCAGTGAATTATCTGCACTCCTGTCAGAGATTCTCGCAGTTTCTCAGCATGACAAGCTGAAACAGAGCACTGGCCTATCTGTGACTAATAAAAAAGCACACACAGAGAGCCTGCAGGGGGCCTGCAGAGGGCGTGCATAACTTCTCCCTATCACAGCAGAGGCAGCATTCCTCTGTGTCGACAAAGCCTGACAAAGGAAAGCAGATTAGTTATATTTCAGAGACTTATCTTGTGTTTACTTAATTGTATCAAGTGAGGAATGTGACACATTCTCTGACTGCGGAGAAGCTCCTGGACACAGACAGAAACTCAAAGCATTTCTGCGTTCAATACATAATGAATAAAACCAGTTAAGAATAAAATGCTAAGTCAGCTCACAAAGCAAAAAAATGTACTTTTGGGAACTTGTAATTTCTAAATGAATAATACTTATTCACAAATGCAAATAGGATATCCGTATGGCATATAAGTAGGAAAACATGTTTTTATTGATTATGTCAGGGTTTTATACCGCTTTAAAGAGAATCTGTATTGTTAAAATCGCACAAAAGTAAACATACCAGTGCGTTAGGGGACATCTCCTATTACCCTCTGACACAATTTCGCCGCTCCTCGCCGCATTAAAAGTGGTTAAAAACAGTTTTAAAACGTTTGTTTATAAACAAACAAAATGGCCACCAAAACAGGACGTAGGTTGATGTACAGTATGTCCACACATAGAAAATACATCCATACACAAGCAGGCTGTATACAGCCTTCCTTTTGAATCTCAAGAGATCATTTGTGTGTTTCTTTCCCCCTGTTCTCATGCACTGAAGTTTCAGGCTGCTCTTTTCTTCCTGCAAACAGCTTTGCCCTTGTCTGTAATTCTTCAGTATGTGAAAGCCCAGCCAGCTCAGAGGACAATTTATCCAGCTTGTAAAAGATAAGAGAGAAGAGAGAAGCTGCTCTAATCTAAATAATACACAGGCAGTGTGCATAGAGGGGCCTGGAAGGGGGAGTTCATAGCAGAACCACAACACTGAAGAACTTGGCAGCCTTCCAGACACAGGCCAACAAGTCTGACAGGGGAAAGATACATTGATTTATTACAGAGACTGTCATAGTAGAAATGGCTGCAGTAAGCCAGAACACATTAGAATAGCTTTTAGAACTTGTAGGATGATAAAAAACAGGATGCAATTTTTGTTACGGAGTCTCTTTAACGTCGCAATTTATTACGGAAATGGGACGGTAATCCGCACAATTGAGGAGGGTTTTACCCTCCTTTGGTATTAAGGATATAATTGCTTCATTTGACCTCTCTTTATACGTACCCCCTGGATCGTCCCCATTAATCATGTCACAAAAGAAGGGAGCTAGCGTATCTGTAAAACTATCGTAAAATTCTACGTGGGTATGTATGGTCCAGGTCCTCCAACGAAAAGTCTGAGGTACTTCTTAGCTTTAAAGTATTCACGAGCATTTTAATAAAGATGGAAATTTTAAGATTTGAATTTTGAAATGTAAGGGGAGCAAACTCCAGAATAAAAAGGGGCAGGATACACGAAGAATTAACTAGAAATAATATAGACATTGGTTTTCTTTAGGAGACTCTCTTTAGAAAGGGAAAACATTTGTTGACATACCTCAGTCACAACAAAACAATAGCCATATTCAAAGGGTCGACCAAAAAGGATTATATCTTGGTGTTGACCTGTGTCTTGGACACACAAACTTGCGAATTACCATTTTAATTTGCATGTTTGGTACTGGGACCATGCTGCTATTGATAGCGACCTCCCCCGATATGCCATATCTAATAATATATATTAGAGGAGGAGAGGAGAAAGTGAGGCAAAGCAAAGAAAAAGGAAAAAAGCAAGGGCTTCTGAAAATTCTAGATAAATTAGTTCCTGCACCGTGGAACACCAATCCCTATTGTATTATTTTGTCACCTGAGGGTGGTTTCATCCTGTAATTAATCCAAACCCAGAAATAGAAATACTTCATAAAGAGGGTCACCATCCTTAATCACAAAATGTTTGCCTTGTACTGAGATCGATATTGACAGCGGGTAGAACCATCTGTATAGGCCACCTTTTTGTTTTATTACTTCTAATAAGAGTTTCAACATCCTCCTTCGTTCAATAGTTCTGAGTTATCATGATAGAGTTCTACCATAAAGTTTTGGTATTCCACCCCCCACCGTCTCTTGCTGCATACATCAGTTGCTCCTTTTTCTGAAAAAAATGCACGCTGCACAATACATCCTGATTACTGCCTGTGCTAGTGACCCGTTCCCTTCCCACTCGGTGCACTCTGTCTAGTTCAATCGAAGTTGGTGGTTCACCACCCACTATTCCTGAAAACATTTTTATTACTGTATCATGAAGATCTTTCGGGGAATAGATCATGGGATTCCCCTAATTTTTATATTGTTCTTTCTCCCCTGTTTCTCCAGATCATCCATTTTACTTTGTAGTGCCCATATCTGCTGTTCCTGCGTCAATATCTCAACTGATATTCTTTTGTTTTCTGGGCCCAAAAGTAAAATTTCCTTTTCCAAGGACTCCACTCTTTCTGTTAAGGCTGTAAATTCTTCCTAAATTGGTTTAATTTCTTCCCCCACTGCCTCTTTTATGGCCATTTGTACTGTTTCCACCATTGTTGATTGTATACTAGATGAAAACTCCATGAATATTTCTCTCATTTTTGCCTTTGAAATTCCCTCCACCTTTCTCCCCTCTCCTTCCCCAGTCACTTGGCTACTACCTTGGTTCATTATTTTTTTATAGTTGGGGTTTGGCAAATCTCCTTTGTGTAACACCTTCATCTTTCCTTCCTGTCACCCTTGGACTGATAGAATTGTAGACTTCCTTGAGTCTTTTAATGTGAGTTTTCATTTCTTTGGGCGTCCCTGCCCCCTGAGCCCCCAAAGGTAGTTGTGAGGGTGATGGAGAGGGGATTCTTTGAGCTGGTTGCTCTGATTGCATGGTAACCCTAATTGAGGATTCTTGTGCATTGGCTTGTGTGGAAGCTTTAAAGCTGTAATCACTCAAGCTTTTATCCTTTTCCATATGGTTGCCCCTTGTTCTAGGTTTGTTTGCCATATCACATGTTATGACTGTCTTGTTATTATTCTTTCTGTTCACTGCCCCAATGTGTACCTAAGCTATATTATACAGCGGACAATAGTCTGCAGCACGAGGAGCATATATTAATCCGTATATTTATCAGCAACAAATCTGTAAAGGTGCAATGTTCACGGCACCCAAATATGCTTCCAGGCTACAGTAGCACAAGACACGAAGGAGGCTGGCACTGCAGTAAAGATAAGCTCTTTTATTCTGAAAAAGATAAAATCATGGGGCCATACGGCGACAGCCCGCTGTTTCAGGTCTCAACCCTTTTTCAAGCCGAGAATGCCCATAACATGCATCACAAAACACACCCCTTAAATAGTGTCAATGTGTCGATAGCACCAATAAAATCAAACTTCATAACAGCCAATCAGCTTACCAGTTTGTGCAGGCGGACTCAGTGGGAGACTGTCAGCCCGACATGCAAATGACAGCCAAACGTTATATGCCTACAACACAACACATCGCTGTCCAAGTCAGAACGAGGCTCCCCGCACAGCTCCATCACCAAGCATACCATTGGTCAGGCAGCCCGAGAGCCAATCTGAGCGCGCAGCGTCAAATGACGCTGCAAGGCATGACCAAAAACGTCACAGCAATAACAAACATCGGAGCTAGCACAGTGCTCCGTAATCAAACAGTACGTCCTTCCGCCCTCTCAAGCAGCCTCACCATGGCAACAAATAAACACATAGCATATAATAGCACGCTGGCAAATAACCATTGCCTGGAGTACCTCTGCAGAGACCTCGTGATGACACATCATGGTTGCAGTCCCCCCCTGATCAATCCACCTTCTGATAAGCCGAAAGCTCTGTAAAATAAAGAGCAAAAAGTAACATTTTAGTACACACAGGAAACATGCATAGGTAATGATCTAAATACAAAAAGCCAATTCATAGTCACGGTTCAGTCCTCCCTCCCCCAATACTCCCAATCTCCTAATCCACCCCGCCTCCCTCCTCAAAAGTTCCTTCCCCCTATTGAGTTTACCCCTCCAATTAAGGGGAACTCCATCAATCATTTGTACTTTAAGTTGGGCAACAGTATGTCCACAATCAGAGAAATGTGAAGATACTGCTTGTTTCCTGTCCTTATTCCTAATAGCACTTTTATGAGAACAAATTCTGTCCCTCACTTTTTGGGTTGTCATTCCGACGTAGCCCAACCCACAGGGGCACTTCAAATAGTAAACAACATAACTAGACTCACAGGTATAGAAATCTCTAATTTGGTATTTAGTACCCTTAGATGGGATGTCTGAACTCTGATCCCTTAGTGACATGGCCACACATGTGGCATCCCAAACAAGGGAAGGTACCAACCCTCCCCTCTCTGGTCTACATTAGTGGGATAAAATGTTTTATCCCTAATAGTGGGGGCTCTCTTGAAGGAAAGGATGGGGGGATATCTAAATTCAGGAATACGTGGAAAGGCCTCACTTAACAAGTGCCAATGTTTTCTGAGAATGTTACCCACCTCTTGACTACTAGTGCTGTAGGTGGATACAAAAGGGAGTCGGAATTGTCTATTGTTCTTGCGAGGTCTACATCTGGAACCTTCCTGTTGGAGAACCTGTCTGGGGTACCCTCTCTGTCTAAATTTCGTCTCCAAATCTAACTTGCGTGTTTGAAGACTAGCCTCATCTGACACTATTCTATTTAGCCTCATGAACTGTCCTTTAGGGATAGCATTCTTAACGTGTGGGGGATGGAAACTATTATAGTGTAGAATTGAGTTACAATCAGTACTCTTAATAAAAAGATCAGACTTCAGACCTCCATCAATTATCTTAATACATGTGTCTAAAAAAGACACTTGATTAGAACTGACATGACTAGTCAGTCTAATTTCACCACAGCATTGAGACAAATGTATTTTAAAAGCCTCTAGGGTCGAATGTGGCCCCGCCCATACGCAAAAGATGTCGTCTATATATTTAAGCCAACACCTGGCGTGTTGTTGAAAGAGACGACTATTGTAAACAAACGCTTCCTCAAAAAAGACCCATGTAAAGGTTAGCATAGGACGGGGCCACATTCGACCCCATCGCCGTGCCTCGCAGCTGTAGGAAAAACTCACCCTGGAAAGAAAAGTAATTGCAACGCAGTACCACATTCAACAGATCCAATATGAATGTCCGTTGGTCAAAGGACAAATCAGTTCTGGTCATAAGAAACCAGTCTATAGCCTCCACACCTCCATCGTGTGGGATGGAGGTGTAGAGGCTCTCAACATCAAAGGTCACCAAAAGGAGCCCCTTTTCTCCCATATCCACCTGTTGAATTTTCTGGAGGAACATATTGGTATCCTTGGTGTAAGACTCCAATGCTACTACCAAAGGTTGCAAAATCCTATCCAGGAACTGAGCTACCGGAACAAAAACAGAGCCCGTGCCGGCCACAATGGGTCTCCCCGGTGGACGACACAGGCTCTTATGTATCTTAGGCAGGGTATAAAACCTGGGTGTCAATGGGTTATCTTGAATAAGAAACTTAGCTAGGCCCTCATCAATAATCTCCCTTGCTCTGGCTTTTTCAACAATGCTTTTAATTCTGTTCTGTATAGACAATATAGGATCCTCCAGAATCTTACAATAGATGTCAGTTTGCGCTAACTGTCCTCTAATTTCTGTCTCATAATAAACAGTATCCAACACTACTACAGCCCCGCCCTTGTCCGCTGGACGTATAGTAAGTTCAGTTCGTTTCTTTAAATTATCCAAGGCACAACGTTCATCTTTGGTGAGGTTAAATTCCATCCTTTTGTGTTTCTGTGAGTCCTCATGTTGTCTAACATCCTCCATCACCTTTCCACAAAACGTGTCAATCACTAAGTTACTAGATGGTATAAAGGTACTTTTGTTTCTAAGGCCAATCCCTTTCAATTTAAACATAGACTCATCCTCTGTAGTCTCCCCATCACCAGAAAACTGTGGAAAGGTCCCAAAGAAATATTTCAATTTTAAGGTTCTAAAAAACCTGTAAAGTTCCTGATCTAATTCAAAGAAATTAGGTTTATTGGTGGGACAAAAGCCTAAACCATAATTCAAGACTCTCACCTCAGTAGGTGTCAACACATGACTAGAGATGTTCACCACTAACTGTGGACTTTCTATTAGTTCCTCTTGCGTAACTCCATCTGGCTCCTGACCGGCTCTTTTTGAACGTTTGCACCTGGCCCTCCTACCGCCCCTCCTGCTGCTCCTCTTTTTGGGGAATTCTCCCATGAGGACAAAAAATCAGAGGCTGAGGATCCTTGGCCCCCTCCTTGTGGGCGTGGTATTCTCTTTTTAGGCTTTAATGGTCTATTAAATTTACGTGCTGTAGTTGCCGGAATCATCTTTTGCCAGGTATATATATAGCCATTGATATAGTCCTGTGAGTCATGGTTATACTTGGAACGCTTAGTTTCCTCAATGGTTTTGGTATGTGCCACAATCTTCACCGACAGCTGGTCTATGAAACTTTGCATCTCTTCAGCTGACAAAATTGCTGTAAGTTGTGTAATCACAGACAGGCTCTTTTTCTTCAATATTGGGCGTTCCTCATATATCCTCTCAATTGTAAGAATCGTGGTGTCGAATGCCGCCTTATTCCATATTTTTTCAAAGGTAGAACAGAAGGTCTGATCACTCAAGAACATCATGGGGGACACTTGTGATCGCAAGGTACGTGGTATTCTCCTAGTGCGACAATACTCAGCTAGTGTCCTTGCATGCATATCCAATTCAACCCATTTCTTACTCAGGATTTCCAACTCTCGTTTTAAGGGCTTAACATCCGGGGTCTGTAAAAATTGTGCACTCCCACTAGCTTTAGACAGTACCCGAGCAGCATGTTCCTCCGTATAAGAAAACGTATCTGGTACACAGCCAGACGTACTCTCCACTTGGGTGCTCATCCTCTATGGTGCGTTTGTAGAATCCAAACTTCCAAGTGGTAAAAAGAGTAGCACTCTCTCAGGTGGATGGCGTGCCCAAGCCTCAATGGACCTCCGCACCTCCTGGTCCCCAATGTAGCACAAGACACGAAGGAGGCTGGCACTGCAGTAAAGATAAGCTCTTTTATTCTGAAAAAGATAAAATCATTGGGGACCAGGAGGTGCAGAGGTCCATTGAGGCTTGGGCACGCCATCCACCTGAGAGAGTGCTACTCTTTTTACCACTTGGAAGTTTGGATCCAGGCTACAGTATGCAGAGTACAGTATGAGGACAAGGGACAATAGTCTGCAGCAAAGCATATACTAGTCCGTATGTTTATCAGCAACAAATCTGTCAAGTACAGCATTCACTGCGCCAACATTTTCTTCCTGGCTATAATATGCAGAGTACAGTATGAGGACAGAGGACAATAGTCTGCAGGAAGGGGGGCATATATTGATCAGTATATTTATCAGCAACCAATCTGCCAGTGTGCAGCGTTCACTGCGCCTTAATATGCACCCAAGCTGTAGTATGCAGAGTACATTATGGGGTTCACAGTGTGCACCGAATCAGCAACAAGGTGATCAGAATATTTGTCGGCCACGGAGCCTGTCTGGGTGCCGTGTTCACGGCACCCACTATATACTCAGGTTATAGTATGCAGAGTACCAGTATAGAGTTCTTAGATTGCATAGAATCTGCAGCTAGGCATACACCTATTTTTGACCAGTATCTTGGTCCGCAATTCAATCAGCAACTCAATCAGCAAGGGAGCAACTCCCCAACAACACTTAAATGGACTCCGAGCTGTAAATCTAATCAAAATCTGAACTTACCTGGGGCTTTCTCCAGCCCACCATAGGTCGGGAGGTCCCTCGGCGTCTTTCTGGCTCTTCTCCCAGGCCTTAGCTCAGAAATGGCTCCCGGCGACCCTGGGCCTGAGTGTCGGGCTCCTTCCTGAAAGTTGACGTCAGTCGTCACCACGTCGGCCACCTCACATCATCACGGCGGCCAGCGTGACAGTCGTGCATGTGCCGTAACTGCGCATGTGCCATACTGTCACACCGGCCTGCGTGATGACGGACATCAACTTTCAGGAAGAAGGAGCCCGACACTCAGGCCCAGTGTTGCCGAAGCCATTTCTGAGCTAAGGCCTGGGAGAAGAGCCAGAAAGACGCCGAGGGACCTCCCGACCTATGGTGGGCTAGAGAAAGCCCCAGGTAAGTTCAGATTTTGATTAGATTTACAGCTCTGAGTCCCTTTAAGCTGAGCATGCAGCGTATAATTTGCGTTTCACAAAGTGCAGAGTTTGTCCCCCTGCTGCTGTAGAGGCCTCAATTTTACCCCTGTAGTGGGCGAGTTAAGAGTATAGACAGGGACACTTTAAATTATTTCTTGACCACCAAACACTGCTGTTAGACAGATATTGTTCATATGCAGATGACCATAATCCTGATACAATACAAATAACAATGGTATAGTTATGTCCCTATGATGATTCTCTGAGGTCTTTCTTCTGGCCTTTCCACTGAGGAGTTACAGACGGATCGTGTAGCAGGGGGCTCAAGAGCCAGAGCTGCTGTGCACCAACAATTAATAGCAGAGGATAAGGGGTGACCGCAAGACACAGTGTTGCTGCAGTAGATACTAAAGATAGCAAACATCGCCGTAACAATAGGGGATGCAGCCCGCGGGGGGGCAAGGCCGTTTTGGGGGGCTGGAGGGGTCTCAGCATGAGGGGAAAGCTATGGCCACACTCAGCGGGGAGGGGGGGATGGTCCCCCCTCCCTCACCTCGGGCTTTCCCCTCTGTGCTCCCCTCCAGCTTCAATAGCTATATATGTGCGGCGGGCAGCGGCAGGCAAACATACTGCACCTTCCGTGCGTTCCAGCGCGGACACTTCTCGCTCTACTGACTGACGCGATTTCCTGTAAACAGGAAGTAGTGGCAGTCACTAGAGCGAGAAGCGTCCGAACGCACGGAAGGTATGTTTGCCTGCCGCTGCCTGCCGCTCCGCTGCACATATATAGCTATTGAAGCTGGAGGGGAGCACAGAGGGGAAAGCCCGAGGTGAGGGAGGGGGGACCGTCCCCTCCCCGCCAAGTGTGGCCATAGCTTTCCCCTCAAGCTGTGACCCCTCCAGCCCCCCAAAACGGCCACGAGCGGGCCTGGGGGCTCTTAGTTACGCCCCTGATAGCAAAGATGGCTACCATCTTAAAACTACTGGTAAAACAGGTGGTAGGTAACCAGGTGGCAAACAGCAGACAGGGTAGGGCAGGGCAATGGTTAATAGTGGTAAACTGAAGTAAGCAGGGGGTAATCCATGCACCAAGAGAGCAGGAGCAGGGTCAGCCAGCCTGTAACTTCCAGTGGTGGAGTGGGTAAATTGAAGCAGTGATAAAGCAGAGAACCGAGCTACAGGGAATGAAAGAACCGGACTGACGAACCAGTTCACTGAAGACAGGGCTCTCTATGAAGCAAGGAAGACACAGCTCTCAGAGAACATTTGCAGGGAATCCTAGAACCAGACTAAAGAATCGGACTGACGAACCAGTTCACTGAAGTGAAGACGCGTTTCTCTGTGAAGAAACTTACTCTTTTGCTGTCTGAAATAGCAGGAGAACCTCAGCAGGGGATTAAAGAACAGGTTCACTGAAGATGCAGTTCTCTATGAGAGCAACGGCTCTTTCGCTGCCTGTATAGAGTTGCTGGTTTGCTGTATAACTTACTGCACAGCTAGACAGTGTGCTGTGGCAAATTCAAGCCCGCTGGGACGCTGAGCTGTTAGGATGCTAGAACGCTGAACTCTGGGCGTTAGGCATTAGGCACTTCCTCCTTCCTTCCTCCTCCTGACATAAAGACGCTAGACCAGCGTCCTGACAAGACAGCTTCCCACAAGGCATGGGAGAGGCACGCCTCCAGCGTAGGCTCTCCGCTCTCACGGACACATCCTCTTCTCTCAAGACAATATATATATCTGTACAGCGCTGCGTAATATGTTGGCACTATATAAATAAATAAATAATGGCCACCAGGCGCGTCGCTAGCATCACATATCGGTGGCACGTACCACGGATATGGCTTTGGGGTGTCCCTAATGACTGCTCTGGGGTGCCTAACGGGAGTGCCACGAATGTTTTTACTTTGCGCGGCCGCCGTTTACACAATACGGCGGCCGCCATGTTGTGGGCGGTGCTCGCCGCTCAGAAGCACTGCTGGTCCCCTTGTCCATCCACCCCCTGCCCAATCAGGAGCACCAGGCAGGGGGCGCGAGATTGAATGAATAGGCAGGGGGCTGGAGAGAGCGTGAGTAGCTCCGCCCCCTGCACGTGTTGTGGAGACATCTCGGAGGAGCCAGTTTTGAATTGCCCGCCCAGTGCCCGCAGACCCTCGCTGATCCTCCGCAATCCACATGCCACCAAGAGGGAGTGAGAAGCCTCTGCTGCAGAGCCAAGTGAGGGGGAGAACTGTCACAGCCAGCCTGGAGGTCGGACACAGGCAGGATGCAGCCGCAGCAGCTAGTTAACCCCGTGCAGACTCCAGACTAGGGAGGAGGTAGTAATATACTGTTTACTCTGCCAGGCTTGTTCTCTGTGTAATGTGTGCGTGTGGAGTGTGTGTGCGTGTGGGGTGTGTCTGTGTGTGGGGTGTGTCTGCGTGTAGGGTGTGTCTGCGTGTGGGGTGTGTCTGTGTGTGGGGTGTGTCTGTGTGTGGGGTGTGTCTGTGTGTGGGGTGTGTCTGTGTGTGGGGTGTGTCTGTGTGTGGGGTGTGTCTGTGTGTGGAGTGTGTCTGTGTGTGGGGTGTGTCTGTGTGTGGAGTGTGTCTGTGTGTGGGGTGTGTCTGTGTGTGGAGTGTTTCTGTGTCTGTGTGGAGTGTGTCTGTGTGGAGTGTGTCTGTGTCTGTGTGGAGTGTGTCTGTGTGGAGTGTGTCTGTGTGGACTGTGTGTGTGTGGAGTGTGTCTGTGTGTGTGTGTGGAGTGTGTCTGTGTGTGTGTGTGGAGTGTGTCTGTGTGTGTGTGTGGAGTGTGTCTGTGTGTGTGTGTGGAGTGTGTCTGTGTGTGGGGTGTGTCTGTGTGTGGAGTGTGTCTGTGTGGAGTGTGTCTGTGTCTGTGTGGACTGTGTCTGTGTGGACTGTGTCTGTGTGGACTGTGTCTGTGTGGAGTGTGTCTGTGTGGAGTGTGTCTGTGTGGAGTGTGTCTGTGTGGAGTGTGTCTGTGTGGAGTGTGTCTGTGTCTGTGTGGAGTGTGTCTGTGTGGAGTGTGTCTGTGTGTGTGTGTGTGTGTGGAGTGTGTCTGTGTGTGGGGTGTGTCTGTGTCTGTGTGGAGTGTGTGTGTGTGGAGTGTGTCTGTGTGTGTGTGTGGAGTGTGTCTGTGTGTGTGTGTGGAGTGTGTCTGTGTGTGTGTGTGGAGTGTGTCTGTGTGTGTGTGTGGAGTGTGTCTGTGTGCGTGTGTGGAGTGTGTCTGTGTGTGTGTGTGGAGTGTGTCTGTGTGTGTGTCTGTCTGTGTGGGGTGTGTGTGTGTGTGTGTGTGTGTGTGTGTGTGTGTGTGTGTGTGTGTGTGTGTGTGTGTGTGTGTGTGTGTGTGTGTGTGTGTGTGGAGTGTGTGTGGGTGGGTGGAGTGTGTCTGTGTGTCAGTGCCCCAGCCTCTGTGCACTATTGTGTATGTATGTGTGTGTGTGTGCGCGCTTCATCCTCTATTCCTTATTGTGTGTGTCTGTGCCTGAGCCCCATCCTCCATGTCCCATTACAGTCTAGGCTGTTACTATGTGCCTGTTCTGATAGCTGCAGTGTGTGCTGATCTCTGCTACCTCCAGTATGTTCAGTATAAGCCGTTACTCTGTGCCTGTACTGATAGTAAACTAGCTGCAGTGTGTGCTTATCCCTGCTACTTTCATTATGTACAGTATTATCTGTAAAGCCTGGTACACACATACAATTTTGCTTAGCCAATTTTAGCTCTGTTCATCAAATTCATTGTCTGTTGGCCCACTTACTGCATGGGGGTGGTAAAATTGGTCAGTGATTGACCATTCCAAATTGTATGTGCGTATACATCTTTGATCTATGCCTATACTGATTGTCAATTATTTAAATAAAGGACATGGGGCTCCATCCAATATTTTGATGGGCAGGCCCGCTATCTGTAGCTTACACCGCTGCTAAGTTCATGTAAATTTGGCCCCACCCATGGCCACGCCCACTCACTGTATGACCACGCCCATGTTTTGCCGCTACGCGCGCTGCATACCCCCCTCACCTTGTGCCCACAGGTGCCCCCGATCTTCAAGGACCCTAGGAACGCCCTGGCCACCAGTAAAAGTTACAAGTTATAGGTTTTGTTAACTAGTTACAGCTCTTGAATATTAAGTATTGGTCTATGTTCTAAAAGTTATAATTTAATGTGTGTTTGCATCTTCACATCCATTTATAATCGTGTTCTGGTATGACATCTCTGCTGTGAGCTGTGTAGGAATATATTGATGCATTACAGTGAATGCATGAATTCTTTTTTAGGATGGACATAAAAACATGAGCGTAACAACTTTCTTTTTTCCGTTATCTTGTGACATACATGCTGCTGTAATAACCGAGCCATTCTGTATCCTACTCAGAGTGGCATCAGTACGATGACATCTGCCTGAAGGAAAACAACAGTTACTGGACACGATTCTCCAACTATGTTATGTTCTGGAAAGATAGCTATGAGCCCATGAAGAAGCAGGCCAGTGAGGTCATGCTGCACAGCATCTTCAGTCTTCTCAGGAGCGGCAGTGACATCGATCTGGCCAGTTTTTTTCATCTGCTTCAGCAGTTTTATTTTGTGTCTGTGGAATCCGTGGATAAAACCACCAAATGGAAAGAGCAGGTATTTAGGTGTTAATGTCATCTCTCATAAGTCACATTTACTGGCCCTCATACACCCCACTTTCCCTAACAGTGGCGTAGCTAAGGAGCTGTGGGCCCCGATGCAAGTTTTACAATGGGGCCCCCCAAGCGCTCTATACATAGCAATTGATACGGCGCACCAAAACCTGCCAATGGCAACTACAGTGTCAGAGGTGCAAGAAGGGGATGGGGAGCAGCTTGTTACTGATTACCCCCAAGCACTCTATACATAGCAATCCCTGCCAATGGCAACTGCAGTGTCAGAGGTGCAAGAAGGGGACGGGGAGCAGCTTGTTACTGATTACCCCCAAGCACTCTATACATAGCAATCCCTGCCAATGGCAACTACAGTGTCAGAGGAGCAAGAAGGGGATGGGGAGCAGCTTGTTACTGATTACCCCCAAGCACTCTATACATAGCAATCCCTGCCAATGGCAACTACAGTGTCAGAGGAGCAAGAAGGGGATGGGAGCAGCTTGTTACTGATTACCCCCAAGCACTCTATACATAGCAATCCCTGCCAATGGCAACTACAGTGTCAGAGGTGCAAGAAGGGGATGGGGAACAGCTTGTTACTGATTACCCCCAAGCACTCTATACATAGCAATCCCTGCCAATGGCAACTACAGTGTCAGAGGAGCAAGAAGGGGATGGGGAGCAGCGTGTTACTGATTACCCCCAAGCACTCTATACATAGCAATCCCTGCCAATGGCAACTACAGTGTCAGAGGAGCAAGAAGGGGATGGGGAGCAGCTTGTTACTGATTACCCCCAAGCACTCTATACATAACAATCCCTGCCAATGGCAACTACAGTGTCAGAGGTGCAAGAAGGGGATGGGGAACAGCTTGTTACTGATTACCCCCAAGCACTCTATACATAGCAATCCCTGCCAATGGCAACTACAGTGTCAGAGGAGCAAGAAGGGGATGGGGAGCAGCTTGTTACTGATTACCCCCAAGCACTCTATACATAACAATCCCTGCCAATGGCAACTACAGTGTCAGAGGTGCAAGAAGGGGATGGGGAACAGCTTGTTACTGATTACCCCCAAGCACTCTATACATAGCAATCCCTGCCAATGGCAACTACAGTGTCAGAGGAGCAAGAAGGGGATGGGGAGCAGCGTGTTACTGATTACCCCCAAGCACTCTATACATAGCAATCCCTGCCAATGGCAACTACAGTGTCAGAGGAGCAAGAAGGGGATGGGGAGCAGCGTGTTACTGATTACCCCCAAGCACTCTATACATAGCAATCCCTGCCAATGGCAACTACAGTGTCAGAGGTACAAGAAGGGGATGGGAAACAGCTTGTTACTGATTACCCCCCAAGCACTCTATACATAGCAATCCCTGCCAATGGCAACTACAGTGTCAGAGGTACAAGAAGGGGATGGGAAACAGCTTGTTACTGATTACCCCCAAGCACTCTATACATAGCAATCCCTGCCAATGGCAACTACAGTGTCAGAGGTGTAAGAAGGGGATGGGGAGCAGCTTGTTACTGATTACCCCCAAGCACTCTATACATAGCAATCCCTGCCAATGGCAACTACAGTGTCAGAGGTGCAAGAAGGGGATGGGGAACAGCTTGTTACTGATTACCCCCAAGCACTCTATACATAGCAATCCCTGCCAATGGCAACTACAGTGTCAGAGGAGCAAGAAGGGGATGGGGAGCAGCTTGTTACTGATTACCCCCAAGCACTCTATACATAACAATCCCTGCCAATGGCAACTACAGTGTCAGAGGTGCAAGAAGGGGATGGGGAACAGCTTGTTACTGATTACCCCCAAGCACTCTATACATAGCAATCCCTGCCAATGGCAACTACAGTGTCAGAGGAGCAAGAAGGGGATGGGGAGCAGCGTGTTACTGATTACCCCCAAGCACTCTATACATAGCAATCCCTGCCAATGGCAACTACAGTGTCAGAGGAGCAAGAAGGGGATGGGGAGCAGCGTGTTACTGATTACCCCCAAGCACTCTATACATAGCAATCCCTGCCAATGGCAACTACAGTGTCAGAGGTACAAGAAGGGGATGGGAAACAGCTTGTTACTGATTACCCCCCAAGCACTCTATACATAGCAATCCCTGCCAATGGCAACTACAGTGTCAGAGGTACAAGAAGGGGATGGGAAACAGCTTGTTACTGATTACCCCCAAGCACTCTATACATAGCAATCCCTGCCAATGGCAACTACAGTGTCAGAGGTGTAAGAAGGGGATGGGGAGCAGCTTGTTACTGATTACCCCCAAGCACTCTATACATAGCAATCCCTGCCAATGGCAACTACAGTGTCAGAGGTGCAAGAAGGGGATGGGGAACAGCTTGTTACTGATTACCCCCAAGCACTCTATACATAGCAATCCCTGCCAATGGCAACTACAGTGTCAGAGGTGCAAGAAGGGGATGGGGAACAGCTTGTTACTGATTACCCCCAAGCACTCTATACATAACAATCCCTGCCAATGGCAACTACAGTGTCAGAGGTGCAAGAAGGGGATGGGGAACAGCTTGTTACTGATTACCCCCAAGCACTCTATACATAGCAATCCCTGCCAATGGCAACTACAGTGTCAGAGGAGCAAGAAGGGGATGGGGAGCAGCTTGTTACTGATTACCCCCAAGCACTCTATACATAGCAATCCCTGCCAATGGCAACCACAGTGTCAGAGGTGCAAGAAGGGGATGGGGAGCAGCTTGTTACTGATTACCCCCAAGCACTCTATACATAGCAATCCCTGCCAATGGCAACTACAGTATCAGAGGTGCAAGAAGGGGATGGGGAGCAGCTTGTTACTGATTACCCCCAAGCACTCTATACATAGCAATCCCTGCCAATGGCAACTACAGTGTCAGAGGAGCAAGAAGGGGATGGGGAGCAGCTTGTTACTGATTACCCCCAAGCACTCTATACATAGCAATCCCTGCCAATGGCAACTACAGTGTCAGAGGAGCAAGAAGGGGATGGGGAGTAGCTTGTTACTGATTACCCCCAAGCACTCTATACATAGCAATCCCTGCCAATGGCAACTACAGTGTCAGAGGTGCAAGAAGGGGGCGGGGAGCAGCTTGTTACTGATTACCCCCAAGCACTCTATACATAGCAATCCCTGCCAATGGCAACTACAGTGTCAGAGGAGCAAGAAGGGGATGGGGAGCAGCTTGTTACTGATTACCCCCCAAGCACTCTATACATAGCAATCCCTGCCAATGGCAACTACAGTGTCAGAGGTGCAAGAAGGGAATGGGGAGCAGCTTGTTACTGATTACCCCCAAGCACTCTATACATAGCAATCCCTGCCAATGGCAACTACAGTGTCAGAGGAGCAAGAAGGGGATGGGGAGCAGCTTGTTACTGATTACCCCCAAGCACTCTATACATAGCAATCCCTGCCAATGGCAACTACAGTGTCAGAGGTGCAAGAAGGGAATGGGGAGCAGCTTGTTACTGATTACCCCCAAGCACTCTATACATAGCAATCCCTGCCAATGGCAACTACAGTGTCAGAGGAGCAAGAAGGGGATGGGGAGCAGCTTGTTACTGATTACCCCCAAGCACTCTATACATAGCAATCCCTGCCAATGGCAACTACAGTGTCAGAGGAGCAAGAAGGGGATGGGGAGTAGCTTGTTACTGATTACCCCCAAGCACTCTATACATAGCAATCCCTGCCAATGGCAACTACAGTGTCAGAGGTGCAAGAAGGGGGCGGGGAGCAGCTTGTTACTGATTACCCCCAAGCACTCTATACATAGCAATCCCTGCCAATGGCAACTACAGTGTCAGAGGAGCAAGAAGGGGATGGGGAGCAGCTTGTTACTGATTACCCCCAAGCACTCTATACATAGCAATCCCTGCCAATGGCAACTACAGTGTCAGAGGAGCAAGAAGGGGGCGGGGAGCAGCTTGTTACTGATTACCCCCAAGCACTCTATACATAGCAATCCCTGCCAATGGCAACTACAGTGTCAGAGGTGCAGGAAGGGGATGGGGAGCAGCTTGTTACTGATTACCCCCAAGCACTCTATACATAGCAATCCCTGCCAATGGCAACTACAGTGTCAGAGGAGCAAGAAGGGGATGGGGAGCAGCTTGTTACTGATTACCCCCAAGCACTCTATACATAGCAATCCCTGCCAATGGCAACTACAGTGTCAGAGGAGCAAGAAGGGGATGGGGAGCAGCTTGTTACTGATTACCCCCAAGCACTCTATACATAGCAATCCCTGCCAATGGCAACTACAGTGTCAGAGGTGCAAGAAGGGGATGGGGAGCAGCTTGTTACTGATTACCCCCAAGCACTATATACATAGCAATCCCTGCCAATGGCAACTACAGTGTCAGAGGTGCAAGAAGGGGATGGGGAACAGCTTGTTACTGATTACCCCCAAGCACTCTATACATAGCAATCCCTGCCAATGGCAACTACAGTGTCAGAGGTACAAGAAGGGGATGGGGAACAGCTTGTTACTGATTACCCCCAAGCACTCTATACATAGCAATCCCTGCCAATGGCAACTACAGTGTCAGAGGTGCAAGAAGGGGATGGGGAGCAGCTTGTTACTGATTACCCCCAAGCACTATATACATAGCAATCCCTGCCAATGGCAACTACAGTGTCAGAGGAGCAAGAAGGGGATGGGGAGCAGCTTGTTACTGATTACCCCCAAGCACTATATACATAGCAATCCCTGCCAATGGCAACTACAGTGTCAGAGGTGCAAGAAGGGGATGGGGAACAGCTTGTTACTGATTACCCCCAAGCACTCTATACATAGCAATCCCTGCCAATGGCAACTACAGTGTCAGAGGTGCAAGAAGGGGATGGGGAACAGCTTGTTACTGATTACCCCCAAGCACTCTATACATAGCAATCCCTGCCAATGGCAACTACAGTGTCAGAGGTGCAAGAAGGGGATGGGGAGCAGCTTGTTACTGATTACCCCCAAGCACTATATACATAGCAATCCCTGCCAATGGCAACTACAGTGTCAGAGGTGCAAGAAGGGGATGGGGAACAGCTTGTTACTGATTACCCCCAAGCACTCTATACATAGCAATCCCTGCCAATGGCAACTACAGTGTCAGAGGTGCAAGAAGGGGATGGGGAGCAGCTTGTTACTGATTACCCCCAAGCACTCTATACATAGCAATCCCTGCCAATGGCAACTACAGTGTCAGAGGAGCAAGAAGGGGATGGGGAGCAGCTTGTTACTGATTACCACTATTCAAAGTATCTATAGAAGTGATTATTACCAGCACAGGACCAATAAAGAGCTAATACTGTAGTTGAGGGAGGGCCCTTCGGGGCCCCTCTGGCCCAAGGGCCCCGATGCGGTGGCTACCTCTGCACCCCTTATTGCTACGCCCCTGTTCCCTAATGAGTTTTAGTTTCTAATCAGTATGGCATGTTATCTGTATAAGGGTGGGGATTGGATACGCTGGATGTCTTACCAGGCCTTTGAATACAATCATCATGAAGGAGTCCGCACACAGGCTGATCGGAGCAATCACCACAAATTTATTGTCCCATCACATGTATAGATACAAGAGTCTGACCTGCATAGGCCGACGATCGTTTTGGGGCCACTCAGGGTCCCCTTTATCAAGGCGGGTAGCAGAAAAGACATATATGTCTTTTCTGCTACCCGCCTTGATAAAGGGGACCCTGAGTGGCCCCGGAATGAACGTCGGCCTATGCAGGTCAGACTCTTGTATCTATACATGTGATGGGACAATAAATTTGTGGTGATTGCTCCGATCAGCCTGTGTGCGGACTCCTTCATGATGATTGTATTTGATGGCCTGGGAGCCCAGCACCAGCTTACCCACTGACGTGAGTGCGGTCTTCTTGATTTATTTTACCAGGCCTTTGTTCTGATATATTTTGGTGAGTTAAGACTAAAGGGGCCCATACACTCAGCCGATTTTCTGGCCGATCGATCCCGATCGATTGATCATTTGCAAATCGGTTGGCCAATCGACCGATTGATGGCCTATTTCGATCGATTTCGATGGATTTCCATCGAACTGGCAGGGTGGAAAATTTAGGTCGATCTGATGAGATTGCTTATCAGTTTGCATTGGCCTTAATGGAAATCTGATGGCAAAAAAATGCCATCAGACCGAATTTCAATAGAATTCAAACTGAAATCTATTGGAATTCTATCCTGGTAAAAAATGTTCTAAAAACGCATCAGATAGATCATCAGATGCATTTCTTATCTATCTGCTGCCAATCTGACGAGTGTATGGGCACCTTAAGAATTGGAGTCCTAAATTTTTTTGAAAAAAAATGTACTGCTTTTAGTTTCATAAATCCAGACAGAAATGCACCGCCAGAGAGTTTAAAGCTTAGAACTGCATGCAAACTTAGAATTAGATATAAGATTAGAATTGCATACAACAGATGAATAATGCTAATACTAAGTAGCAATGCCTGATGAAAAGTTTTAAGGTGCCCATTAACAGTACAATTTTTTTTTATCGGATGCAATTTTTTTTTTTTTTTTATGCTGCAATTTTCTTTACTCCTGTACCACGTAAATTTAAACCTGTTAAAAAAAAAAACACTGCATGACTCACCTACTCCTGCTTTCCTTCTGTCTTTTCTGCTCTGTCAGCTCACTCGTTCCCCCGCCGCGTCCTCTTGTATCTGTCGGCCTTACTGCGGCTGCGCAAAGCGCCACTGTCAATCATGGCCACGTTCACCGCAGCCCACGTGGCCATGATTGACAGCGGCACTTTGCGCAACCGCAGTAAGGTCGACCCCGCGGTCGCCTGAAGGCTGAGAATCGAGACCGGGACAGCGGCGGGGAGCGGAGTGGTCAGTGTGGGACAGTCTGCAGTAGAGATGTAGCGACCGGTTCGCCGGTGAACGGTTCCAGGCGAACTTTGGGTGTTCGCGTTCGCCTGGACCAAGCGAACTTTTGCGGAAGTTCGATTCGCCCCATAATGCACTATGAGGGTCAACTTTGACCCTCTGCATCACAGTCAGCAGGCACATTGTAGCCAGTCAGGCTACACTAAGCCCTGGAGCCCCACCCCCTCTTATATAAGGCAGGTTTGCCGACCATTACACCCACTCGTGTGCCTGCTAGAGACAGACTAGGGACAGCTGCTGCAGACTTGTTCTCCTAGGGAGAGATTAGTTAGGCTCTTGGCTTGCTCCTGGCTGATTGTTATTGCTAAAATAGCACCCCTCAACAGCTCTTTTGAGAGCTCTAATGTTTTCCTGATGTGTTTTTTTTGTGTGTGTTGCTCACTGAATTATACAGCCCTATCTGTTGCAGCTGGACCTTGGTAATTGTTATTACTGTGCCAGCCAGGCCCTTCCTAACTATCTATAGTGGGACACCTACCTATGCCTACCTAACTACTGGGGCACCTACTTACCTATACGGGGACACCTACCTACCTATACTAGGGGACCTACCTATGCCTACCTACCTATACTGGGTCTCCCACCTATGCCTAGCTAACTACTGGGAAACCTACCTATGCCTACCTACCTATACTGGGACACCTACCTATGCCTAGCTAACTACTGGGACACCTACCTATGCCTACCTACCTATACTGGGACTCCTACCTATGCCTACCTACCTATACTGGGACTCCTACCTATGCCTAGCTAACTACTGAGGCACCTACCTATGCCTACTTACATACAAGAAGATAATAAGGTCGTTGCTTCATTGTGGACAGACCAAATTTGATCAGCTGGACAGTCACTGTTGTTCTATCATTGAGCTACCACAGCCCGGCGACCATATGGCCTTGAAAAACGCCACGGCCTACACTCTGGCCATGGTGCGCACCAGTCCAGCACTGCCGTCACTACGCAAACAGCTGTTTGCGGTGCGTTACACAGTGAGTTTGGTGTATCAGTGTGAAGCAGAACTCTAATTACACTCCCTGATTGATGTATACACATGCAAGATGTTTGAAAGCACTTTAGGCCTGCAATTTAGCATTCAATGTGATTTCTGCCCTTAAAACGCTGCTTTGCGTCAAATCCAGATTTTTCCCCGGGACTTTTGGCGTGTATCCCACTCCGCCATGCCCCCCTCCAGGTGTTAGACCCCTTGAAACATCTTTTCCATCACTTTTGTGGCCAGCATAATTTTTTCTATTTTTCAAAGTTCGCCTCCCCATTGAAGTCTATTGCGGTTCGCGAACTTTTCGGCGAACCGAACCTTCCGCGAAGGTTTGGGAACGGAAAATCGGAGGTTCGCGACATCTCTAGTCTGCAGCAATGGGCTGGAGAAAGCCCCAGGTGAGTAAAGCTCATTTTGAGTGATTAGCCTGATATTGACAGAGGCGCTCTACCTGGTTCATGACCTGATTTTGCACCCTCCAAATAATCGTTTGCCTGAAGAAGCGGGACTGTTACCCGTGAAACGCGTTGCACTTTTGGAGTTACTAATAAATGTTACTTTAGACTGTAAGTAACCTGTCCATTGTCCGGCCATTTTTTTCAGAAGGGAGGTGAGTCCACCCACTTCCCCCTTTTTAACAATTTTAACTAATTTTATTCTGCTTGGCGCCTCTGTTATCATATTTCAATAGCCTGATAACTCCTTTAAAGTAAACTTTTAAGGAAAAAAAGACTGTCCTAAGGGGGTACTCGCCTCAGTAGGGGAAGCCTCTGGATCCTAAAGAAGGCTCCCTTGTTGTCTCTCATACATCCCTACTTCCGCTGGGACCCACGAACAGTTTGTGCCTCGCACAGGTGCAGTAGCTGCTTGTCTCTCTGGCTCCTGTGGAAATAGCCAAGCCTGATTAGGTCCACTCTACTGCATAGATGTGAGCCACCTACGCAGTAGAGCGGACCTGATCAAGCTTAACTATTCCCGCCAGAGCCTTAGCGGCAAGCAGCTACTGCACGTCACCAACAAGCTCTTGTCAGCAGACTATCGGAGGGGGGAGGCATTGCTGGATGGGGGGGGGGGGTGCTAAAGAGAATGAGGAAAGACTCATTAGAAACCAGAGGCTTCCCCCCTCATGAGGTAAGTACACTGTTTCACTACAGGCACTCTTTAACCACTTGATGACCCAGCCTTTACCCCCCCTTAAGGACCAGCGCTGATTACTAAGATCTGTACTGGGTGGGCTCTACAGCCCCCAGCACAGATCAAATACCAGGCAGAGCGACCAGATCGCCCCCCTTTTTTCCCCACTAGGGGGATGATGTGCTGGGGGGGGGTCTGATCGCTCTGCCTGCGTGTGGCTGGCAGGGGGGCACCTCAAAGCCCCCTCCACCGCAGGATTCCCCCTCTCCCTCTTCTCCCTCCCTGCCCCGGAGATCGGAGGCTGCACAGGAACGGATCTGTCCTGTGCAGCCTCTAACAGGCTCCTGCCTGTCATGTGACAGCGATCCCCGGCCGCTGATTGGCCGGGGATCGCTGATCTGGTACAACGCTGCTACTGTTAGCAGCGTTGTACAAATGTAAACAAAGCGGATTATTTCCGCTTGTGTTTACATTTAGCCTGCGAGCTGCGATCGGCGGCCCGCAGGCTATTCACGGAGCCCCCCGCCCTGAATTGACAGGAAGCAGCCGCTCGCGATTAATAAGCCTGCAGCCAGCGACACAGATGTGCGTCGCTGGTCCTGCAGCTACCACTTTGCCGACGCGCATTATGAGTGCGCGGTCGGCAAGTAGTTAAAGTGTCCTGAATGCGCAGGACACTTTCAACAATGAACCCCCTGTAAGGGAGGTTCATAGCACAGTATGCTATTGGTGGTCCTGGGGTTAGGGGGCGTGCCATTGCTTACTTACACGTGACTGCTCCTTTAGCCCCCATCCGTGTGGAGTGTGCCATCAGCATCTGCAATGATCACAGTTCAAAGGTTCCACCTTTTGTGCGCGCTCCCATGCTGGTAGGTGCATACCTGAGGCTGTAGTACATAAATGGGAGTATATCTCTTGCTGTGGAGATGAGCGGACTATAGCGCCTGACACGCATTATGGCATGCATTTCCTGGCATGAATTGCATTGTCCTGGGTGCTCAGTGCTCTTGAAAGTCTCAGCTCAGTCACAGCTTTTGTAGGCCGGGCTAGTAAAAAAGGGCGCACAGGGATAGTGGACAAAAAGGGCGCCGCCATAGACTGCAATGCAAAATATCGGCTATTCGGCGCCCGGCAGGAAAAAAGGGCGCCCGAGAAATAGCGGTTACAGGGATCATGTTAACAAAAGTTTTCGTTTACAAAATAAGGTTTATAACAAATATCGTTTACAAGTTCGTTTTGAGTTTGTGTTATACTTATTTTTTCGTTTTTAAATTTCGCTTATATCAGTTTTAACTTATTTTTTAGTTTTAAAATTTCACTTACAAAAGTATAACAACTAAATTTTCGTTTACACTTCTTTGATCATTTAAACATTTGTTTTCATATGTATAATGCTTAAATACTGTTTTCAACCTTATTGTATTAGAAATACATCGCTTTTGGTATTAACTTTGTTTTTACTCTTATAATGCGTTGATTATAGTTACTAAAATATCGCTTTTAATATTACTGTTATTTTAAGTTTTCTAATGCATACATGATTTTAAGGCTATCTATTTTATTGTATATATTTATATATACTTTTCTCTATTTATAATATTAATGTATATGTGATTTTAACCACTTGAGGACCTAGGGCTTTCTACCCCTTAAGGACCGGCCACTTTTTTTCCATTCAGACCACTGCAGCTTTCACGGTTTATTGCTCGCTCATACAACCTACCACCTAAATGAATTTTGGCTCCTTTTCTTGTCACTAATAAAGCTTTCTTTTGGTGCTATTTGATTGCTCCTGCGATTTTTACTTTTTATTATATTCATCAAAAAAGACATGAATTTTGGCAAAAAAATGATTTTTTTAACTTTCTGTGCTGACAGTTTTCAAATAAAGTAAAATTTCTGTATACATGCAGTGCGAAAAATGTGGACAAACATGTTTTTGATAAAAAAAACCCATTCAGTGTATATTTATTGGTTTGGGTAAAAGTTATAGCGTTTACAAACTATGGTGCAAAAAGTGAATTTTCCCATTTTCAAGCATCTATGACTTTTCTGACCCCCTGTCATGTTTCATAAGGGGCTAGAATTCCAGGATAGTATAAATACCCCCTAAATGACCCCATTTTGGAAAGAAGACATCCCAAATTATTCACTCAGAGGCATAGTGAGTTCATAGAAGATATTATTTTTTGTCACAAGTAAGCGGAAAATGACACTTTGTCACACACAAAAAAAAAAAAAAAAGTTTCCATTTCTTCTAACTTGCGACAAAAAAAATGAAATCTGCCACGGACTCACCATGCCCCTCTCTGAATACCTTGAAGGGTCTACTTTCCAAAATGGGGTCATTTGTGGGGTGTGTTTACTGTCCTGACATTTTGGGGGGTGCTAAATTGTAAGCACCCCTGTAAAGCCTAAAGGTGCTCATTGGACTTTGGACCCCTTAGCGCAGTTACGCTGCAAAAAAGTGCCACACATGTGGTATTTCCGTACTCAGGAGAAGTAGTATAATGTGTTTTGGGGTGTATTTTTACACATACCCATGCTGGGTGGGAGAAATACCTCTGTAAATGACAATTGTTTGATTTTTTTTACACACAATTGTCCATTTACAGAGAGATTTCTCCCACCCAGCATGGGTATGTGTAAAAATACACCCCAAAACACATTATACTACTTCTCCTGAGTACGGCGATACCACATGTGTGACACTTTTTTGCAGCCTAGGTGCGCTAAGGGGCCTAACGTCCTAATCACAGGTCATTTTGAGGCATTTGTTTTCTAGACTACTCCTCACGGTTTAGGGCCCCTAAAATGCCAGGGCAGTATAGGAACCCCACAAGTGACCCCATTTTAGAAAGAAGACACCCCAAGGTATTCCGTTAGGTGTATGGCGAGTTCATAGAAGATTTTATTTTTTGTCACAAGTTAGTGAAAAATGACACTTTGTGAAAAAAAAAAAAAAATCAATTTCCGCTAACTTTTGACAAAAAAATAAAATCTTCTATGAACTCGTCATACACCTAACAGAATACATTGGGGTGTCTTTTTTCTAAAATGGGGTCCGTTTCTGGGGTTCCTATACCGCCCTGGCATTTTACGGGCCCAAAACCGTGAGTAGTCTGGAAACCAATGTCTCAAAATGTTCAGGGGTATAAGCATCTGCAAATTTTGATGACAGGTGGTCTATGAGGGGGCGAATTTTGTGGAACCGGTCATATGCAGGGTGGCCTTTTAGATGACAGGTTGTATTGGGCCTGATCTGATGGATAGGAGTGCTAGGGGGGTGACAGGAGGTGATTGATGGGTGTCTCAGGGGGTGGTTAGAGGGGAAAATAGATGCAATCAATGCACTGGGGAGGTGATCGGAAGGGGGTCTGAGGGGGATCTGAGGGTTTGGCCGAGTGATCAGGATCCCACACGGGGCAAATTAGGGCCTGATCTGATGGGTAGGTGTACTAGGGGGTGACAGGAGGTGATTGATGGGTGTCTCAAGGTGTGATTAGAGGGGGGAATAGATGCAAGCAATGCACTGGCGAGGTGATCAGGGCTGGGGCCTGAGGGCATTCTGAGGGTGTGGGCGGGTGATTGAGTGCCCTAGGAGCAGATAGGGGTCTAATCTGATAGGTAGCAGTGACAGGGGGTGATTGATGGGTAATTAGTGGGTGTTTAGGGTAGAGAACAGATATAAACACTGCCCTTGAGAGGTGATCTGACGTCGGATCTGCAGGCGAACTATTGGTGTGGGTGGGTGATCAGATTGCCCGCAAGGGGCAGGTTAGGGGCTGATTGATGGGTGGCAGTGCCAGGGGGTGATTGATGGGTGGCAGTGACAGGGGGTGATTGATGGGTGATTGACAGGTGATCAGTGGGTTATTACAGGGAAGAACAGATGTAACTAATGCACTGGCGAATTGATAAGGGGGGGTCTGAGGGCAATCTGAGCGTGTAGGCGGGTGATTGGGTGCCCGCAAGGGGCAGATTAGGGTCTGATCTGATGGGTAACAGTGACAGGTGGTGATAGGGGGTGATTGATGGGTAATTAGTGGGTGTTTAGAGGAGAGAATAGATGTAAACACTGCGTTTGGGTGGTGATCTGATGTCGGATCTGCGGGCGATCTATTGGTGTGGGTGGGTGATCAGATTGCCCGCAAGGGGCAGGTTAGGGGCTGATTGATGGGTGGCAGTGACAGGGGGTGATTGATGGGTGATTGACAGGTGATTGACAGGTGATCAGGGGGGATAGATGCATACAGTACACAGGGGGGGGGGGGGGTCTGGGGAGAATCTGAGGGGTGGGGGGGGGGTGATCAGGAGGGGGCAGTGGGCAGGGGGGGAGATAAAAAAAAAAATAGCGTTGACAGATAGTGACAGGGAGTGATTGATGGGTGATTAGGGGGGTGATTGGGTGCAAACAGGGGTCTGGGGGGTGGGCAGGGGGGGGTCTGAGGGGTGCTGTGGGCGATCTGGGGCAGGGGGGGGAGAAATCAGTGTGCTTGGGTGCAGACTAGGGTGGCTGCAGCCTGCCCTGGTGGTCCCTCGGACACTGGGACCACCAGGGCAGGAGGCAGCCTGTATAATACACTTTGTAAACATTACAAAGTGTATTATACACTTTGTATGCGGCGATCGCGGGGTTAACATCCCGTCGGCGCTTCCGTATAGCCGGCGGGATGTTGCCGCGGGCGAGCGGTGACAGGCGCCGGCGGAGGATCGCGTCACGGATGACGCGATCGCTCCGCCCATGCCCTTAAATGGACCGCCGCCTCTGTGGGTGAGCCGGTCCTTAAGGGCTCCACTTCCCGGCCGCCCCTGTGCGTTAGGCGGTCGGGAAGTGGTTAAGGCTATTTATTCTATTACAAATATATAAATTAATTTATTCAAGTTATTTGTAGAGAAGATAAATTATTTTATTCATGTTATTTGTTGAGACGTATTTTAAGGATTCAATATATTATTGTTTATATGTGTTTAGAGTGTTTGTGCGGAGGGGATGGTTAGGTTTAGGCATTACCAGGGGGGTCTAGGGGTTAGGGATAGGTACAGGGAGGGTTAGGTACAGTTACAGTATAATATACGCAACCAGGGGGTGGTTAGGGTTAGGCACCACTAGGGGGGTGCTTAGGTTTAGGCACCACCAGGGGGGTCTTAGGGTTAGGCACCCCCAGGGGGGTCTTAGGGTTAGGTACCACCAGGGGGGTGGTTAGAATTAGGCACCAACAGGGGGGTCTTAGGGTTAGACACCACCAGGGGGGTCTTAGGGTTAGGCACCACCAGGGGGGGTCTTAGGGTTAGGCACCACCAGGGGGGTCTTAGGGTTAGGCACCACCAGGGGGGTCTTAGGGTTAGGCACCACCAGAGGGGTCTTAGGGTTAGGCTCCACCAGGGGGGGTCTTAGGGTTAGGCACCACCAGGGGGTCTTAGGGTTAGGCACCACCAGGGGGGTCTTAGGGTTAGGCACCACCAGGGGGGGGGTCTTAGGGTTAGGCACCACCAGGGGGGGGGTCTTAGGGTTAGGCACCACCAGGGGGGTCTTAGGGTTAGGCACCACCAGGGGGGTCTTAGGGTTAGGCACCACCAGGGGGGTCTTAGGGTTAGGCACCACCAGGGGGGTCTAGGGGTTAGGGATAGGTACAGGGAGGGCTCTGTGTGAGAGTAAGGTTAGGTATAGTTACAGCACAATATATGTAATATATACAATTTATTAAATTATATATATTTAAACAAAGAGGGGTCTAGGGGTTAAGGATAGGGAGAGATCTGTGTGAGCCTACAGTTTGGTATAATTACAGTAAAGTATCTGTAAAACCTACCATTGCATTGCTATGCTTAATACAAGTGTAAATATCGTTTTTGTTATAGACGCAATTTGATGTTTTTTTCGGAATTCGTTTGTTGTTGTAGACGGTATTTTGCCATTTCATTTCCGTTTATTTAACCTATTTAGCACTAAATTTTCGTTTACAACCTCTTAAACGAAAAATATGGTTTTGCATTAAAACTTACAATTTCGGCTATACCCCGCGCCCTTTTTTCCAGGCGCCCTTTTTTGATACACGCTTTGTAGGCATATAATAAACAGAGATGTCATGAACATAGAATTTTCCATTCGCAAACGACTAACGTGAACATCCGCAAAATGTTCGTGAACAGGCAAATATGGTGAACTGCCATAGACTTTAATGGGCAGGCGAATTTTAAAAGCTACAAAGACTGTTTCTGGCCAGAAAAGTGATACAAAAAAGTTGTTTCAAGGAGTCTAACACCTGGACTGTGGCATGCCGGAGGGGGATCCATGGCAAATGTCTCACTAAAAATTACGGAGTTGACGCAAAATATGGTTTTAATCCCCAAAGGGCAGGAATCACATTATGCACAGCAGATGACTCCTCCTCCTCCCCCTCCTCTGTGATGCCGCAGTTGTTGTTGATGCCGCAGGTGATGTTTCCCGCAACTCTTCCTCCTCTTCCTGTTCATACTCCGCTACAGCTTGATCCACCACTCTACGCACAGCATGCTCCAGGAAGAAAGCATATGGGATCAAGTCACTGATGGCGCCTTCACTGCGACTCACCAGATTTGTCACCTCCTCAAACGGACGCATGAGCCTGCAGGCATTATGCATGAGTGTCCAGTACTTAGACCAGCAAAACCCCAGCTCCCCAGAGCATGACCTTTCACTGTAGTTGTACAGATACTCATTGACGTCCTTCTCCTGTGGTAGCAGGAGGTCAAACATGAGGAGCGTTGACTTCCAGTGAGTCGGGCTATCGCAAATCAAGCGCCTCACCGGCAAGTTGCTTTTCCGCTGAATATCGGCCAAGCACGCCATGGCCATGTAGGAATGCCTGAAAGGCCCACACACCTTCCTGGACTGTTTCAGGACCTCCTGTAAGCCTGGGTACTTGCACACAAATCTTTGGATTATAAGATTGAGCACATGTGCCATGTAGGGTACATGTATCAACTTTCCTAAACTCAAAACTGAAATGCGATATCTGCCGTTGTCACACACCACCTTGCCGATCTCCAGTTGGTGCTGGGTCAGCCACTGATCCACCAGTTTGTTCAGAGCAGCCAAGAGAGCTGCTCCATTGTGATTCTCGGCTTTAAGGCAAGACATGTCCAAGATGGCGTGACGCCGTCGTACCTGGCATGCAGCATAGGCCCTGGGGAGCTGGGGGTGTGTAGTTGAAGAGGAGATTGCAGCACCAGTAGAGTGGCGCTGCCACTCAGCCGAGGAGGAGGATGACAGCAAAGAGGATGTAGTAGGAGGAGAAGGAGAGGAGGTGGCAGCAGGCCTGCCTGCAAGCCGTGGAGGTGTCACAACTAGGTCCGCTGCACAGCCACCTACTCCCTGCTTGTCAGTGGTCACCAGGTTGACCCAATGTGCTGTATAAGTAATATACCTGCCCTGACCGTGCTTTGCAGACCAGGCATCCATGGTCAGATGGACCCTTAACCCAACGCTGTGTGCCAGAGATGACCCCACTTGCCTTTCAGAGTCCACCAACCGGTATGGTAACAGCTGGCGAGCTAACAGTTCCGCCAAGCCAGCTGTCAGACGCCGGGCAAGGGAGTGACTGACAGAAATTGGCTTCTTCCGCCCAAAGATTTCCTTCAGACACCTGGCTGCTGCTGTGGGCAAAGGAGCAGGAACCACTCAAGGTGAGAGGCGGAGTGGAGGAGGGTGGCTGTGAAGGTGCAAGAGATAAAGCGGCTGAAGATGCTGCACCTAAAGGAGGAAAAGGAGGCGGAGGGTGGCTTTGCGCTTGTGTGTTGCTTTTCCTCAGGTGGTCATCCCATTGCTGTTTGTGTTTTCTCACCATGTGCCTTCATAAGGCAGTTGTCTCTACGTGTGTCTTGGTCTTTCCACGGTGGCAGAGAGTACAGATGGCATTGCTCTCATCTGAGGCAGACACACACACAAAAATTCCACACCGCTGAGCCCTGGGATGATGACTTTTTAGTGGTTGAGTCAGCAGCTGACCTTGAAGGGCATGTTGGCTGGCTGTCCATAGGTGTCGATACATGCCGCCGGACCCTGCCATAAGCTGTTTCTGACGACGAGCTCCCCCTGCTTCTTTCAGCAACTCGTCTCCTACTTCTCCTCTCTGACTCCCCCTCTGAATTATCCCTCTGGTTATCATGTCTATTGGGATCCCACGTAACATCCATGGCAGTATCATCATCATCGTCCTCATCATAATCATCCTCCACAGCTTCGCTTGTATCAGACAACTCATAAACTGCACCAACAGCAGGTACTTCATCATCCTCACATCTTGCATCCATAGTGACGCCTAACTCAGACATATGAGGTGGTGTAACTTGCTTAGCGCCTTCATCTTGTTGTAACAATAATTGCTGTGAATCAGTTAATTCCCCACCAAATAACTCCTGCAAAGTGTCAAATGGAGCGGATGTGGTGCTAGTAGTAGCACTGGTGGCTGCGGAAGATGAGATGTTATGTGTTAAATAGTCAACTACGTCCTGACAATCATGGGAGTTGATGGCACGTGCCTTGTACACACTGTACTTTGGTCTAGGGCCACACGAAATCACTTCAGCACAACCTGCCAGGTGGCCTGCCTCTGCCTGTTGTTTTGTCAATATTGTGTGGGATGAAGTTAAAGGTATGCACTGACTTGACTAATACATGTGCAGTGTGTGCAGTCACACAGATGCAGTGAAAGGTATACACTGACTGCTGGTATAGTACAATGATCAGTCACACAGGTACAGTGAAAGGTATACACTGACTGCTGGTATAGTACAATGCGCAGTCACACAGGTACAGTGAAAGGTATACACTGACTGCTGGTATAAAACAATGTGCAGTCACACAGATGCAGTGAAAGGTATACACTGACTGCTGGTGTAGTACAATGCGCAGTCACACAGGTACAGTGAAAGGTATACACTGACTGCTGGTATAGTACAATGTGCAGTCACACAGGTACAGTGAAAGGTATACACTGACTGCTGGTATAGTACAATGCGCAGTCACACAGGTACAGTGAAAGGTATACACTGACTGCTGGTATAAAACAATGTGCAGTCACACAGATGCAGTGAAAGGTATGCACTGACTGGTATATAAAACAGTTTGCAGCCACATAGATGCAGTGACAGATATTCAGTGACTGATGGTATAACAATGTGCAGTCACACAGGTGCAGTGAAAGGTATGCAGTGACTGGTATTACAATAACATGTGAAGCTGTCACACAGGTGCAGTTCAAAGGTATGCATGGACTGGTATATAAAAAAGTATGCAGTAAGTCACACAGGTGCAGTGAAAGGTATGCAGTGACTGGTATTATAATACAATGTGCAGTGCAGCAGTCACACAGGTCAGGTGCAGTGACATAGTATGCACTGAATGTGCTGGGTCTGGCACAGTATAGCAATTAGCAAGGGCCAGCTGCGACAGACAGGGATGTATATTGCAGTGTCAGTGGGCCACTCAAAACAAAACAAAAAACAAAAAGAAAAACACAAGAACATTCGCTCTCAAAAGAGCTGTTTTGGTGGTGCTTTTCAGCAACAAATATCAGCAAGGAGCAAGCTAACAAGCCTACAAGAGCCTAACTAAGCTTTCCCCTATATCTCTGCAGCAACCTCTCTCCCTTCTCTCGCTAAGGTACAGACTAACCAGCAAGCTCATGGTGACCCATAACTCATTGGAGTGTGTAAGGGACTACAATGGTTCTAAAAGCCCCCTTACTAAGATGTTAAGAAAAACAAGTTTGCTTTCCTAAAACAGAATTTGCGATAATTCAGGTTGGAGTGAGCTTGAGATGTCTCCCAGAGCACCACTGCTGAATATATGCAAATTAACCATTCTACCCTTAGAAGCTAAACACACCTCCAGAACCGCTGGAATGCAATGATGTGTCAGCTTGTTAATTTGTACAGTGTTCTCTCACTAACACAGCAATACACAGAGTGAGAACTTGGCTGACGCTGCAGCCTTTTATAAGGAAGGGGGGCTCCAGGAGGGAGTGCAGCCTAATTGGCTGCAATGTGTCTGCTGACTGTGATGTAGAGGGTCAAAGTTTACTCCAATGATGTGGTATAGGGGGCTGGTGTAAATCTATAGGTTCGCCATGAACGCGAACCCCCGTTGTTTGCGCGAACAAGTTTGCCGGTGAACCGTTAAGGCCATCTCTACCTGCAGCTGGTTCGCTGATCTCTAGAGTGTATAAACCTTTTACAAGTAGAAAATAAGGTGAATGTTTTCAGCACAACAGTAACAAACTCATTAAAGGTTGTCTGCAAATTACCATAACACATAGTAGCAAAATTTTGACATGAAGAGCATCTGCAAAGAGGACTGGGCCAAAATCCCTCCTGAGTTGTGTGCAAACCTAGTGGGCAGCTAAGTACTCATTCATTTTTTGAAAGGGGATCAAATACTTACTTCCCTCATTACAATGCACATCAAGCTCTGACTTTGGGGCGCTGGGGTTTTTAAGATTTTTTTTTTTAATGTTAATCTGTCTCTCACAGCTACAATAATCCTACCATTTCAATTATAGACTGTTGATTTTTTGTTTTTTTTTTTCGGGTCAGAGGACAAATGAGCAAAATCAGCAGGGGGTCAAATACTACTTTGCCTCACTGTAGGAACAATTACAAAACAAATATATACCTGCACCAAGCACCTGTAGTCAGTGTTCACTCAAACTCAATACAATGCCAAGAAAAGATAACTCCCTAGGTAAATGACAGCACCACCGAGCAGCAGTTTAAAAGTTTATTTAAAGAGAACCCGAGGTGTGTTTAAAGAATGTTATCTGCATACAGAGGCTGGATCTGCCTATACAGCCCAGCCTCTGTTGCTATCCCAAACCCCACTAAGGTCCCCCTGCACTCTGCAATCCCTCATAAATCACAGCCGTGCTGTGACGCTGTGTTTACATCTGTAGTGTCAGTCTCAGCTGCTCCCCCGCCTCCTGCATAGCTCTGGTCCCTGCCCCTGTCCCTTCCCTCCAATCAGCAGGCAGGGAAGGGATGCAGGCGGGGACTGGAGTTCTGCAGGAGGCGGGGAGAGCAGCAGACTGACACTATAGAGATAAACACAGCCAGCTCTGACAAGCTGTATGTCAGCAGCGTGGCTGTGATTTATGAGGGATTGCAGAGTGCAGGGGGACCTTAGGGGGGTTTGGGATAGCAACAGAGGCTGGGCTGGATAGGCAGATCCAGCCTCTGTATGCAGATAACATTCTTCAAACCCACCTCGGGTTCTCTTTAATACAACAAAAAAAATTAAAAAAAAAAACACACTGGTATTGTTTAAAAGGAAATAAATGTCAGCCTCCCTATCCCTTTCATTACAGTTGTCCTTTAGGCTGCTTTCACAGTGGGACGTTACAGGCGCACGTTAGAGCAGCCTGTAACGCACCCCAATGCACAGTAATGAAAAATCAATGGGCTGCTCACAGTGCCCACGTTGCATTACATTGTAACGCAGCACGTCTACATAACGTACTGCATGCAGTACTTTACACGCGGCTAAGCCGCGTTAGACTGTTTGCACATGCTCAGCAGGGTTTTTTTTTTTCAATTTTATGGGCGGAGAGGAGGCGGGGAGAGGGTGCTACGTAGCCAGGCACATGGCTACTTATTATTCACTGCACTTGCAGTGTTTACTTCTTGGAGCGGCCGCGGATTGGCTGGCGGGACCACGTGATGCGGAGAGCTCCGCTCACGTGGCCTCCGCAGTGCCTCCGACAGAGCAGGCGCACCAAGAGCTGCTTGTAACGCGGCTCTTGGTAGCGTCCTGCTCCAACACCACCAGGCGTTGCGTTAATGGCATGTTATGTGCCCTATAACGTCCCCTAAACGCAACGTCCTGGTGTGTAAGTAGCCTTAAGCCAGAATTGGTTTTAAGACTTTTGTCAAATAATCCAAGATGGATGGTGGGGGTAAACAGGTGTCAATTGCACTCAGTTCTGCTTGAGACAGAGCTTTTAAAAGCTAATTAACTCTGTACTGGAAAAGTTTAACCCTTTGCTAGGCTGCGACTCTGTTGTGAGACTGTAAATGATATGACCTATTCAGTATGAAAGATATTGAATGTGTCACAAATAGTTTATTAAAATGTTCTCGATGTTCTTGAAGCAATAGTAAGAATATAATTGTATATAATCACTGTGAACGATCTGCTGTGAAATCGATGCGCAAACGCTGAACGAACAACCGATTTTCATACGAGATCGATCGATCCCGTTGATCTGTCCGTCCCTGCTGTCCCAGCGGTCCTTTCTCCGCGCTGGGCTCCGGCTGGCTTCACTTACTTCCTGACGACAGGAAGTTTAAACAGTAGAACGCCCTCTACTGTCTAAACTTCCCCCAACAGGAAGTAAAGTGAAGCTGGAGCCCAGAGCAGAGAAGAGACAGTGGAGACCAGGGGACTCGCACCGGCAGGATCAGGTAATGTATGCAGGGGATGGCGGTGGCAGCGGCAGCTCCACAGATTGTGAATCGGTTTCATAGTGAAATCGATTCAAAATCTGTTTGCAGTGTAGGCAGCCAATAGATCCCTCTGTGATCGAATCTGATCAAAGAGGGAGTGCCATTAAGCACTTCTTAATCTGCAGCAGTTTGGGGATGGATTTTCACTTTTCTTAACTCTAGAAATTAATCCTAAACTGCCACTGTTAAGTAGGATTTAAGAATTTTCTTATCATGCAGAAAAGTTCCTTCTGCAGGTTAGAACTGTTTAAAGGGACTCCGAGCTCAGAGTAAAAATAAAATTTGAACTTACCCGGGGCTTTCTCAATCCCAGCCCTGGTCGGGACGTCCCACGCCGGCCTCCTGGCTCTTCTCCCGGCGGCTGTCTGCATAGCGCGTGACAGCACGGCGCATGCGCGGTTTAATCGCACATGCGCCGTGCTGTCACGCCGGCCGCCGTCATGACGCGCGGCGTCCGGCGTGTGACGTCATTCGTGACGTATACGGAAGGAGAAGGCTCGACACTCCCCAGTGTCGCCCGGGGGACCGGCCTGTCCGCGCTATGCGGACAGCCGCCGGGAGAAGAGCCAGGAGGCCGGCGTGGGACGTCCCGACCAGGGCTGGGATGGAGAAAGCCCCGGGTAAGTTCAAATTTTATTTTTACTCTGAGCTCGGAGTCCCTTTAAGAAGAAAAAACTGTCAATATTGCTTTGATAAATATGGCCCATTGTTCCTCCTAAACGCCCTTAAAAAATATAGCTTCCTGTATGCCTTTTTCACTACTTCAGAAATATGTGACCCCCAAGTTGAGTACTCTCTCTAATAGTAACTCCCAAAAGTGGAAGTCTATGACCCTCTCAACACAATTTCCATTGATAAGTGGCTGAATGTCATCTGCCTTCTAACTAAAATCCACAATAAGCTCCTTGGTCTTAGCTATATTTAGGAGCAGATTGTTGTCCCTACACCACATTAACAGTTGCTCTACCTCATCCCTGTAGGTGGATAGAGATGGGCCGAACGGTTCCAGGCGAACTTTGGGTGGTTCGCCTTTGCAAGCGAAGACGAACTTTCCCAGAAGTTCGATTCACCCCATAATGCTAAATTAGGGTCAACTTTTACCCTCTACATCACAGTCAGCAGGCACATTGTAGCCAATCAGGCTACACTCAGTCCTGGAGACACTCCCCCCTGTATATAAGGCAGGCTCCGCTGGCCATTACACTTGCTCGTGTGCCTGCTATAGTGAGAGTAGGGCGAGGTGCTGCAGACTTTCTCCTAGGGAAAGATTAGTTAGGCTCTTGTTAGCTTGCTCCTGGCTGATTCTTATTGCTATAATAGCACCCCACAACAGCTCTTTTGAGAGCTAATCCTGTTCTTGTGATTTTTTGCTGTATGTCACCGACACTTGTGTTGCATTATAGACAGCCTTGATAATTCATACTGTGTTTGTGCCAGCCCAGGCCCAGCACAATCAGACAGTGAGTCAGTGACTAGTGACACTGACTACCTGTGTCAGTCAGCTGCACATTGTGTAATACCCATTATTGCTGCACTTGTGTTGCGGCGACAGCTTTTGTAATTTTATACTGTGTGCAGTGCCACTGCCAGCCCAGGCCCAGCACATTCAGTGACTACTGTACCTGTGTGTGTGTGATAGGCAGCTGCACATTGTAATACCAATTACTTCATATACCTACCTAGCAGTTAACCCACCTACCTACGTGAGTGCACGCAGTGTGATATACCACTCCATGCATACCTGTTAACTGCTGCACCTGTGTGAATGCACATTGTATTAGTCAAATCAGTGCATACCTTTCACTTCACCCCCCCCCCCCTCCCGATATGGACAAAACAGAAAAACCAGGTCGCGGAATAGGTAGTGGCAGACCCAGAGGAAGGCCACCTGGCAGGTGTGTGCGTGGTTGTGTTGATGTGATTTCATGCAGCCCTGGCCCATGAATGAAGGCGCTAAGCAAGTTACACCACCTCATATGTGTGAGTTAGGCGACAATATGGACGTAATGGAGGAGGATGATGATGAAGTACCTGCTTGGCGCAGTTTTGGAGGTGTCTGAGGAAAGCGAAGCTGGGCAGGATTATTATGACGATTATATGGATGCCACGTATGTTCCCAATAGTAGAGATGAACAGGGGGAGGGGGATTCAGAGAGTAGGAGGAGACGAGTTCTTGAAAGAAGCAGGGGGAGTTTGTCCTCAAACAGCTGGTGGCAGTGTCTGGCGCCATGTATCGCCAGCTATGGACAGCCAGCCAACATGCCCTTCAATGTCAGCTGCTGACTCTGAGGCCACCATAGTACCATCACCCCAGGTTGGCTCAGTGGTGTGGACATTTTTTGATGTGTCTGCCTTACATCGGAGTAAAGCCATCTGTTTTCTCTGTCTCCAAAAATTGAGTCATGGAAAGGCCAACACTCACGTAGGGACAAGTGCCTTACGAAGGCACCTGGAGAAAAGGCACAAATAGCAATGGGAAGAACACCTGAGCAAAACCACACAAAAGAAAAGCCACCCTCCTCCTCCTCTTCCTCCTTCAGGTGCAGCATCTTCAGCCGCTTTCTCCCTTGCATCTTCACAGCCACCCTCCTCCACTCCGCCTCTGCCCTTGAGCGGTTCCTGCTCCTCTGCCCACAGCAGCCAGGTGTCCGTGAAGGAATTGTTTGAGCGGAAGAAGCAAATTTCTGCCAGTCACCCCCTTGCCCGCTGTCTGACAGCTGGCGTGGCGGAACTATTAGCTCGCCAGCTATTACCATACAAGCTGGTGGACTCTGAGTCTTTCTGTAAATTTGTGGCCATTGGGACACCGCAGTGGAAGATACCAGGCCGCAATTATTTTTCTAGAAAGGCCATACCCAAACTGTACTGGGAAGTTCAGAGTCAGGTGGTGTCAACTCTGGCGAACAGTGTTGGGTCAAGGGTCCACCTGACCATGGATGCCTGGTCTGCCAAGCATAGTCAGGGCCGCTACATTACTTACACAGCCCATTGGGTCAACCTGGTGAACGGTGGCAAGCAGGGAGTACGTGGCTGTGCAGCGGACCGACTTGTCACACCTCCACGGCTTGCAGTCAGGCCTCTTGCCACCTCGTCGTCCTCCTCCTCGGCTGAGTGGCAGTTCAACTCTAGTGGTGCTGCCATCTCTTCTCCAGCTACACAGCCCCATCTCCCCAGAGCCTATTCTGCATGCCAGGTACGACGGTGTCACGCCATCTTAGACATGTCTTGCCTTAAAGCGGAGAGTCACACTGGACCAGCTCTCCTGGCTGCTCTTAACAGGTGGAGCACTGGCTGACCCCGCACCAGCTGGAGATTGGCATCGTGGTGTGTGACAACGTCAGCAATCTCCTTTCCGCTTTGAATTTGGGAAAGCTGACACATGTACCCTGCATGGCACATGTGTTGAATCTGGTCGTTCAAAGATTTGTGTCAAAGTACCCAGGCTTAGAGGGTGTCCTGAAGCAGGCCAGGAAGTTGTGTGGGCATTTTAGGTGGTCTTACACGGCCATGGCACGCTTTGCGGACATTTAGCAGAGAAACAACTTGCCGGTGAGACGCTTGATATGCGATAGCCTGATTCACTGGAATTCCACCCTGCTCATGTTCTGTCACCTGCTAGACCAGGAGAAAGCCGTCACCCAGTACCTGTACAATTACAGTAGAAGGACACAATCTGGGAAGATGGGGATGTTCTCGCCACCGAACTGGACACTGATGCGAAATGCATGCAGGCTCATGCGGCCGTTTGAGGAGGTGACCAGCCTGGTGAGTCGCACTGAAGGCAGCATCAGTGACTTGATCCCCTATGCTTACTTCCTGGAGCGTGCCGTGCGTAGAGTGGTGGATCAAGCAGTGGAGGAGCGTGAACAGGAACAGTTACGGCAGGAAGAGTCGTGGGAGCAATTTTCATCTGAACCAGATGTTTCCTCAACCCCTGCGGCACCACAGAGGGGGGAGGGGGAGGCGGAAGAAGAGTCGTGTGGGGAAGAAAAGGCGTCAGACTCGGATGATGAGGAAGGTGTTTTTGTGGAGGAGGAAGAGGCGGCGGCGGCAGAAGAACAACCGTAGCAGCAGTCACGGGATTTGTGCTGCTCCACGTTCCTGTGGTATTGTTCATGGCTGGGGGAGGAAGAGGACTTGCGTAACGTCACTCAGGAAGAGCAAGAGGAGATGGATAGTATGTCTGGATCCGACTTTGTGCAGATGGTGTCTTTCATGCTGTCCAGCCTGTTGAGGGACCCCCGTATAAAAAAAAACTCAAGGGGACTGAGCTGTACTGGGTGGCCACGCTACTAGACCCTCGGTACAGGCACAAAGTGGCGGACCTGTTACCAACTCACCTGAAGGCGGAAAGGATGCAGCATGTGCAGAACAAGCTGGCAACTGTGCTTTACAATGCATTTAAGGGTGATGTCACAGCACAACGCAATAAAGGTACCACTGCCAGTAATCCTCCGCCCATGTCCACGCAGGCAAGGACAGGACGCTCCAGCGATCTCATGATGATGTCGGACATGCAGACATTCTTTAGTCCAACACCTCGCCGTAGCCCTTTGGGATCCACCCTCCACCAACGCCTGGACCGGCAGGTAGCCGACTACCTGGCCTTAAGTGTGGATGTAGACACTGCGAGCAGCGATGATGAACCCTTGGACTACTGGGTGCGCAGGTTTGACCTGTGGCCAGAGCTTTCCCAATTTGCCATCCAACTTCTATCTTGCCCTGCCGCAAGCGTCCTGTCAGAAAGGACCTTCAGTGCAGCTGGAGGCATTGTCACTGAGAAGAGAAGTCGCCTAAGTCACAAAAGTGTTCAGTACCTCACCTTTATTAAAATGAATGAGGCATGGATCCCGGAGGGCTACTTCCCACCCAAAGACTAAGTCAGTTCCCACACACAGCATCTCTGCCTGCACGCCATGTGACTGACTGGCTGCCTGCCCCAAGACTAAGTTGCTCCCCACGCAGCACCTCTGCCCATCAGCTGCTTGACTGCCTTCTCCGCCACCACCAACAGGGTCCAGGACTCCAGGCGGATTCCTGAATTTTTTAGGCCGCTGCTAGCAGCGGCCGCTATGATTTTTCTGGGGCGTCTACATGCCTGCCTAATTTTTCTGGCTGAACTGCGGGCGGCTGCAACAACAAAACAAAAGGCATGTACATGTGCCCATCCCCTTTCGTGATCATTACCTTGCCGCGGTGAAGGGGCTTGCGTATCACAATGAAGCAATGACCACTGGCTATATGAGTATCTCGGGGGTTGGCACACCAAAGATCATAAGGTCGTTACTTCATTGTGGTCAGACCAAATTTGATCAGCTGGACAGTCACTGTTCTGTCATTCAGCTACATCAGCCGGGCGACCATATGGGCTGTAAAGCCGCCATCACCTGCACTCTCGTCATGGTGCACACCAGGCCAGCACGGCCGCCACTACACAAACTGCTGTTTGCAATCACTGCATACCTTTCACTGCATCTGTGATTGCACAAAGTGTTATACCTGGCAGTCAGTGCATATCTTTCACTTGAATGGATGGCAAGTGATGGCAGACTTGCCCTCCAGAACAGATTCTCATAAAGGAGGGTGATGATGGAATCATTGACCTCCATAACAGATTCTCGTTAGATTTAAAGTTGATTCATTACACCAGGGCCTCAAAAGTCCTGCTGTATTGTTATTTTTGGTCACTACCTCGGGGCGGAATACAACCAGGATTCCCCCGCCATTACCTGTGGTCACTCACAATGGCAAACTTCCCCTTATAAAAGATTCTCACCTCCTTGAGGATGAGACCAACCTGGTGAATCGCAGTGAAGGCACCATCAGACTTGCCCTCCATAACAGATTCTCGTTAAAGGATTTAAAGTTGATTCATTTCACATACACAGCAGGGCCTCGAAAGCCCCCCCCCCCCCCCTGTATTATTTTTGGTCACTACCTCGGGGCGGGCATGCCATGCCTGCTGCCTTCCTTGCCTGGATGTGTGGTGGTAGCCGTTTCTCAGGCTCCAACTCCGGAACGGAATAGAAACCGGTTCCCCAGCCATTACCCGTGGTCAGTCACCATGGTACTGAGGAACTAGTACCAACATTCTTCGCAAATGCTTTCGAGTTGGTTTGTCTTCCGCTGGGTCAAGGGTCCATCTGACCACAGATGCCTAGTCTGCAAAGCACGGTCAGGGCAGGTACAGCATGGGTCTCAGGCTCCCACTTCGTACCGGAATCGAACCTTGATTCCCCGGCCATTACCCGTGGTGACAATGGCAGACTTGCCCTCCATAACAGATTCTCATTGCAGGTACTGAACAGCAAGTAGAAAATGTAATTTAAAAAAAAAATAGATGTAAGCTAAGCTTTAACAATGGTAGAAAAAGAAAGTTGATAAGGCAGTCAGACATTACCTGATATCACTGAGGAAGAGCAATCTCGCCATGTTGCGCACCAGTCCAGCATGGCCGTCACTACACAATCAGCTGTTTGCGGTGCGTTACAGTGAGTTTGGTGTGTCAGTGTGAAGCAGTACACTAATTACACTACCTGATTGATGTATACACATGCAAGATGTTTTAAAGCACTTTAGGCCTGCAATTTAGCATTCAGTGTGATTTCTGCCCATAAAACGCTGCTTTGCGTCAAATCCAGATTTTTCCCCGGGACTTTTGGCATGTATCCCACTCCGTCATTCCCCCCTCCAGGTGTTAGACCCCTTGAAACATCTTTTCCATCACTTTTCTGGCCAGCATAAGTGTTTGTAGTTTTCAAAGCTCGCCTCCCCATTGAAGTCTATTGCGGTTCGCAAAAGTTTGCACGAACCGAACCTTCCGTGGAAGTTCGTGAACCGAAAATTGGAGGTTCGGCCCATCTCTATAGGTGGACTCATTCCTCCACCCCCCCCCCCCGCCCCCCGAGATTAGCCTCACCATTGTAGCATCATCAGCAAACAAAGGTGTTACTATGGTGGGCAGGAACACAACCATAAGTGTAGAGGATATAGAGCAGGGGGCTTAGCACACAGCCATAAGGAGAGCCAGTGCTGAGACTGATAGATGTAGTAAAATTGGTGCCTACTGTAACCCTCTGAGTATGAGGCAAGTGGGATGTAGAAGCCCTATGTCCATCAATTTGGTCAACAATCTATTGGGAATAACAGTAATAAAAGCTGAATTAAAATCAATAAAAAGCAATCCTGCCTAACTCCCTCACTGCTTCAGATGGGAAAGTATAGCATGGAGGACAGTGGCCACTGTATCCTCCGTAGACAGACCTATTTAATCTACAGGCAAACTGATGTTGATCAAACTTGGGGGGAATAAATGACATGATGCGGTTCCTGATGAGCTTCTCAAAACTATTTATAACCACGAGAGTCAGTAAAACTGACCTATAGTGGACTAGTGATGGTCATTTTTGGCCAGAGGCACTATAATAGAAGATTTCAATCAAGATGGAAAAATCGTTTGAGAACAGGGACTAATTAAATATTCTAGTGAAGACCCCAGCTAGTTGGTCTGCTCATTCTTTTAAAATGGATATAAAGTAGGGATAACGAAAATTGCACCCTGCAGAAAGAAAAAACAGACAACAGGAGCCCAAATGGTGCAGTAGGTCACAGTACCAGAGGTATGTAAAATATGGAGATGAATGATACTCACAAAGGTGGGTTGCAGAAGGGCAACTGAACACTAGAAGCAGGTGGAGATGTATAACCCCGACTCCACTCAGGTGACCAGACGGAGCTGGTGATGGTCGCACTCTTGATAAAAGGCAAACCTCAAATGTCCTAAACTGGTCAGAGGGTTGACCCACCTCCAAAAGGAGGGTGAAGGCACAGGATGAAGGGGTAAGAGGCGCCCAGAGAAGATAAAATGCGTTAAAAACAAATAAAATGAAAAAGGTGAGGTGGCTTACATCAATGAAGACAAATTCATGTATTGATAGAAATTTTTTTGCACTGGCAGCTCATTTCGTGGGTGCATACCCACTTTCTCAGGCCAAATAGCAGTGCCTACAAACATCATACAAGGCGCTTAATGCCACAGCACTAACAGCATATCAAAAACCTAATTCTACATTTAACAAATACTACAGACATTGTATAATGAGAATCAAAAAAATAACAGCATTCAAACAAATTTATGCATATAGATTTCAAATATCAGAGGCAACTATCCGTGCCAGAGCAATTGCATGCAATTTAAGTAAGGTTATAATATGCACACAAAACACATGACTGTAGTGCATTCAACGCTCAAATGCTTTGCATAAATTTGCATGCACATGTAGCGGATGTGGTTCCATTTAAAGGGACTCCGAGCAGTGCCTGTGGGTATGCCTTTAAGCATACCCACAACTAATTAATTATATCCTCACACCTACCAGCACAATGTTTGTAACTATATCCCCCTGGGTTCCTTGTATTTCATTGCATTGTGCTGAATGGAGCTGCCGACACTGGGGAAAGTGTCGTCCTGTGTAATACAATGCTGGACTCCAAAAAGTGCAGAAACTATGGAAAGATGCATACCATTTTGAAGCTCTCTTTCTCCTCTTTTCAATGATATATAAACCGCCGCCCTACGCCTTTTAGTTTTCGCTATTTTCGTAATCGAAATTGCCACGATCGTGATTTTGATTGTGGAAATAGCGAAAAATAAAAGGCGTAGGGCGGCGGTTTATATATCATTGAAAAGAGGAGAAAGAGAGCTTCAAAATGATATGCATCTTTCCATAGTTACTGCACTGCTCGGAGTCCCTTTAAACATGTTATATTATTACATGAGGACATGTAAAATATGTGCATAATACAAAAGTATAAAAGCTAATGCTATAGGATCGCATAAAATATTACATTATTTACTTTAAGCATTTACGTCAAGCCTAGTTTTACATCACAGGAGCCTATAGGCACAGATGTCTTGGCACCCTAGACTTTGCCCTCCATGATCCTACAAACCCCCCTCTAAACACAGACAGGTGTTCTGGCTAGCCCAGTTGTCACTTCTACCTTACTTTCCTTGTCCATCATAACTACAGGTGCCCCTTAGCACTAGGTAGCCAGAGGTACCCTCAGTATTAAGTAGCTAGGGGCGCCCCCAACTGAAGAGAGATCTCGTCAGTGGAATGCAGAGAGCATGGTAAGTAACCTTACATTTATGCTCTGTTCAGACCTCTGCATAGGGAAGGAGGAAGGGAGGCACTAGGAAAGGAGAGTGAGCCGCCTTTCCATCATCAGGCGCCTTTAGGCTTGTGCCTTATGGTAAATCCGGCCCTGATTTACGTCACTACAGAATGCTGTTTATATGGTGCATTTACTTATCCTATTGATATGATGCACACCGCTCTGTCCCCCTTTACCCTTTTATAGTGTTCCATTGATGCAGCACTCCCTGGAACCATATACCACAGGACTATATAGCACATGTATCTTTAGGCACATGTTTTTGTTCTTATTTATTAATGACATGCTATTTTTATAAGCAGTATGACACTGGGGACATACTCCAGTGCAGCTGTATTTGTTTAATGTGTAGTATGCCTAGTCTATGAGATTTTAACCACTTCAGGATCACAGGTTTTTTCCCTTAAAAACCAAAACAACTTTCACATTTCAGCGCTCCTCCCATTCATTCAGCGATAACTTTATTGTTACTTATCACACTGAAATGATCGATATATTGTTTTTTTTTGCCACAAATTATGCTTTCTTTGAGTGGTAGTTTTTGCTCTGAATTATTTTATTTTATATGCAATGTAAAGGGAATAATAAGGAAAAAAAAGAAAAAAAAAAGATTATTTCTCAGTTTTCAACCATTATAGTTTTAAAATAAAATGTGCTTTGGTACATAAAACCCATGCATTTTATTTGCCCATTTGTCTGGTTTATTACAACGTTTAAATTGTGTCCCTAGTACAATGTATGGTGATAATATTTTAACTGGAAATGAAGGAGCATTTTTCCATTTAGGGATTTTTAATACTTTTTCACTTATTACAAGAACTTTTTTTGAAAAAATATACTCTCATGACATCCGTATTAGAAAAGTCCCTAAGGTAACTATTTATGTAAAAAAATTAAATGATGTAATTTTTTTAATTTTTTTAACAAGTCTTTTATTTCTGTAACTGTGGGGCAGGGATGGAAGGGCTTAAAAGTAATACAATAAAAAAATAATAATAAACTTTCTATGGAAAACAGTATAGTGGCATACATAGGCGTATTTTACTTTTTGGCCACAAGATGGTGCTAGTGAGACCGTGTTTCTATTGATAGAACACAGCCGAACACGGAAGTGTCGGGTCTGAGAGCTTATGCGATGTTAAAGTGAACCTCCGGACTAAAAATCGACTCAGCAGCACTGAAAAGGCCTGGTGTTTCTTTAACAGTTTCACAGCATCAGAACTTTGTTTCTTTTATCCAAGCCTCATTTTTAGCTGCACAGAAGAAAACTGCCCGGGCTTTTTTCCCCTGATGCTGTGCAAAGCATGATGGGATTTCTGATGTTGCTCTCGTTCTGCTGTTGTGGTGCAAATTTTTTTTTTTTTTTACATTTTGAATTTGACATTTGAAGCCGTGTGCAGCTGGGAGGGGTTATCAGGACACAGGACAGTTGGAACTGTCTCCTGCTCCTTGTCACCTCCTTTCAACCAAAAAGATGGCTGCCCCCATGACAAAGATGGCAGCCCCCATGAATCACAAACATTTGCCTGTTCTTTTAAAACAGGGTGGGTAAAAAATTATATTACCCATCTATTCTAATTAACATAACTAATGTAACTTAATGACAGTATGTTTGTTTAGGCTGAAGTTCCCCTTTAACAAGCTCTCCGAAGACACGGGAACGGTGATCGGGATTGAGAATCAAAAGATTCTCACATCCTGATCACAGATGGAGGGGGCTGCAATGGTGGATCGACGGTAAACAGTGCGGGGATCGTGAACGCGACGGTAAGGCAGCAGTACGCATATCTACCCCCCTGATCCACACGTGTAGTTTAAAGGGGCGTGGATATGCGTACCAAGGATCCTAAAGTGGTTAATGTTTAATCTTTTATATATATATTTTTTTATGCGATCCTATAGCATTAGCTTTTATACTTGTGTATTATGCACATATTTTAGCATAACCTAATGTTATAAGATAACTTTTGTTTAAAGGACTTACGAGGCGAAACGCCGAAAAAAAGTGAATCACTTGCCTCATCTGTTAAGGCACGGAGGACGCCGTCCGCACCCTCCGTGCCGATCCGCCGGGTCCCCCTGCTCATTAGCCCCCCGGGCCGGCTGCCGACCCCACGGCCCGGGTCGGGCTCTCTCGCCTCTCCCAAGATGGCCGCATCCTTTGCCCGCGGCTGCGCAGTCCGCATAGCTGCGAGTGCGGCTGCGCAGCTCTAGGGCCACCCCCCCCCCCGATCCTCGCTACGTAGCCCGGCGGGGCTAATGAGCGGGGGGACCCGGCGGATCGGCACGGAGGGCGCGGACGGCGTCCTCCATGCCTTAACAGATGAGGCAAGTGATTCACTTTTTTTCGCCGTTTCGCCTCGTAAGTCCTTTAAATGGAACCACATCCGCTACATGTGCATGCAAATTTATGCAAAGCATTTGAGCGTTGAATGCACTACAGTCATGTGTTTTGTGTGCAATTATAACCTTACTTAAATTGCATGCAACTGCTCTGGCACTGATAGTTGCCTCTGATAGTTGAAATCAAATTCTATATGCATACATTTGTTTGAATTCTGTTAATTATATATTTTTTGATTCTCACTAAACAATGTCTGTAGTATTTGTTAAAGGTAGAATTATGTTTTTGATATGCTGTTAGTGCTGTGGCATTAAGCACCATGTCTAATGATTGTAGGCACTGCTATTTCGCCTGAGGAAGTGGGTATGTACCCATGAAATGCGTTGCCAGTGCAATAAAATTCTATTAATATGTGAATATGTCTTCATTGAGGTAAGCCACCTCACGTTTTTCATTTTATTTGTTAGCGAATTTTCTCTTCTCTGGGCGCCTCTTTCCCCTTTATACTTTTAAAATACTTCCCGAGACCCTGTTTGGTCCAGGTGCCTCCTGCGAGTTTATGGCCCGGCCGCAACATGCATCTCACCACCTCCTTCCCCAATACAAAAGGACTAATGTTGTTCATATCTACATGGAGTCTAGCTGTCACAGGTATGCAGCCTAAGATTGTGCTGTGTGTGGGTAGGAGGGAGGGTTCTCTTAGAGCTCCACAGTAGGTGTGGCCTGTGAGGTACTTTGCTTCTGCCTGTTCCATTGATCTGGCCGATTACAGAGGTTAGACGTGCCACTGCCAACCACAGGATTCACAGTGCCAGGTTTAGCATGGGGCCTTCCACAGCTACCATGGGACTTCCATTTTGCCTAATACAGAAATCAGCTGCTGTAGCGTTGGTGTAAGAGGATAAAAGTAATTGTAAGTGTCATTCTGACTCATTATGCTTGCTTTACTGTGTGAGACAGTAAACACACATAGGGCTTGATTCACAAAAGAGTGTTAACTGTTAGCACGGCCGTTTTCACGTGAATTTTCGCATTGCGCGCGATCGAGAATTTTCGCGCAAAACGATAACGTTTTCGCGCGCAAACGTGAATTTTCCCGCGAAATCGATATGGTTTTCGCGTGAAAATTCGCGTTTGCGCGCAAAAACATTATCGTTTCGCGTGAAAATTCTCAATCGCGCCCAATGCGAAAATTCGCGCGAAAACGGCTGTGCTAACAGGTAACACTCTTTTGTGAATCAAGCCCATTATGTCTAATAAAGTTATTTAACTGGGTCAGCATCCTAACAATGACCGATCCTACACTAATAAAATGGATGGCTGTTTTCTAACAAGGTTCACGTTGAACATCATAGATTGAGTTGAACTTAGAGGGATGTGCATCTGAATGCTGCTCGTGTGGACATACTGTATAAAGTGTGAAATTCTAGGCCTGTTCGTCTTTGTCTTTGCTTTACTACTTGGTGAGTTACTTAAAGTGGACCCAAACCAAACATTTTTTTAATTAAAAATATTTAGTTGCACCACTCTGACACATACAAAGATAAATGAACACTCCTTCAAACCTATGATCATTTCAGTGCATGCTTTTCACCCTTCTCTTTTTATAGCTAGGATTATACTGGGGGCAGCCATTAGCAATTCCTCCATTGCCGGACACCATCTACTCCACCAGTTTGCCGGAAAAATCCCGGCAATTTGAAAGGAAGGGAGGGGTTCCTCCAATAAATGTAAAATATTTTATATTTGTCATCATGCAGCTGAAAAAAGGCTGCTATTTATTATTATAATTTAGAAAATAGATTTTATTTCTGAAATCTTGTATTTTTAATTTGGGTCCACTTTAACAAAAACATGCATTCCAGATTTTCCACCCACTTTGCTGGCTCCATGCTAGTTCTGGGTCAGTAGATATACATTCATTAACCTATTTTGGTTCCTGGACGTAGAAACTACGTCCAGGAACCATGCGCACTACCGCGGCCGTTCGCGCGCGTGCACTCCCGGCCGCGGATTCGGTAGCCACGGAATCAATGTATCGGGCTATGGTGCCCGATCACTGATTCCTCTCCCCCGCTGAAAAAGCGACAGCTTCTCTCGGAAGCTGCGCCTTTTCTGGCTGTTACCTCCCCCGTGCGTCGCTCTAAGCGTATGTTACGCTTACGCTTAGAGTGACGTCATGTAAACAAACTCATGGCCGCCATCTTACTAAAAGTAAAAAAAAATAAAAATTAACACACATTTACATTATAAACATATTGTTTACGTCCCACCCTCCCAAAACTACCCAAATACAATGTTTAATATAAAAAAAAACATTACAATAAAAAAAAAAAATGTAAATATTTACCTAAGGGTCTAAACTTTTTAAATATCAATGTAAAGATGATATATTTCTATGGTTTTTTTTTATTTTAAACTTGTAAATAGTGATAGATGCAAAACGGAAAAAATGCACCTTTATTTCCAAATAAAATATTGTCGCCATACATTGTGATAGGGACATAATTTTAATGGTGTAATAACCAGGACATATGGACAAATACAATACGTGAGTTTTAATTATGGAGGCATGTATTATTTTAAAACTATAATGGCTGAAAACTGAGAAATGTTTTTTTCCGTTTATTTCTTATTCTTCCTGTTAAATGCATTTACAGTAAAGTGGCTCTTAGAAAAATGTACCCTCCAAAGAAAGCCTAATTGGTGGCGGAAAAAACAAGATATAGATCAGTTCATTGTGATAAGTAGTGATAAAGTTATAGGCTAATGAATGAGAGGTGAACATTTCTCAAGTGAAAATGATGGAACGCGAATAGGTTAAAGGGACACTGAGGAGTGTCCGAATTTAAAAGACTGCACTTACCTGGGGCTTCCTCCAGCCCACCGCAGGCTGCGAGGTCCCTCGGTGTCCTCCTGGCTCCTCTCCATGCAACTCCCTCGGCCCCCGTTACCGGTGACATCCGGGCCGGGTGTCGGACCGGCTCTTCCTGGATCCTTACACCGCTCATCATCACGCCAACCGCTACGCGTCGTCACGGCGGCCGGCTTGACAGGTCTGTGCATGCGTGGGTTTTTCACACTGAGGAGCCAGGAGGGTGCTGGGGTACCTCGTGGCCTGCAGTGGGCTGGAGGAAGCCCCAGGTAAGTGCAGTCTTTTAAATTCGGGCACTCCTCAGTGACCCTTTAAGTAGTCTGTCAAAAGTCTTGGTTTTACAACTTTGTTAGTATCAAACAATGTACTTGTTTATAATGCAAAGTAGTATAGGTCTGGCCAGGTGTTACAACATCCTCTCAAGAAGATCTGCTGTCGACCAATACATACAGAACACATAACCCTGTCTGGATTACCTAGTGGTGTTGCCAGCCTTCAGCTGAGAGCACCCACTCTAGGTTTATACTGTGAATAGCATAAGACTCAACAACTTGGTTTAATCCTTTCTTTTAGTGCATGCTATACTTATATATTTTCCCCTTTAGGTACACAAGCTGCTATGGGGATGGCTTCATGGACTCTGCGATCCTTTCCTGAGTAATAGAAGCTCGAAGGAGAAGATCATGCAAAGCGGTGTAATGGCAGGACTGATCTCATGCTTAGTAGTGTATCAATACTCCCTTCCTGTGGACAGAAGTTGTCTTGAAACCATTTGTAACGCGCTGTGCTTAGAGGCTATACCCAGACAAAAAATGATTGAGGAACTTGAAGTTGTAAAGAAAAAATTCTCAACGTATACGGGGTAAGTTTTTTTTTTTTTTTTTTTTCAGCAGTTTGGTTATTCATGCTATCTGAACTCAATAAGCAAGGTACACATGCTAGATGGCACTTGGCTGTTTAGGACCATCTGAGCAGAGAATCTAGAGTTTTTACAGGTATCCCCAGAGGGTGCCTAAAAGTCCAGCATGGTGGATCTTTAGCAACAGCGCTGTCAAAAACCTGTGCAGTTTTTGCCTTTTGCATGATTGCTAACTCAGTAAAGGTCCGGCCTTTAAAGTAATGCGATCATATACATCCAGCATAGCGGGGTCTGAACCCTCTATAACAGTAATTATAGATTGATGGTATACCTTGAAATGAATCAGAGCACTCCGTATATGATTTCATATAAAACATTTTATTGGCTTATTAACATGTATAAAAAATATGAACAGTTCCAAGCAGCGTTTCAATAAATCACCAGAATATTAAGCATATTACCCCTTCTCTGTCATCTCTTCAGCATGTAGAACCACGTGTGGGAAGGTAGCTTCTGCCTCGTGTGTCTTCTTAGGAGATTGGTAGGCTAGTGCAAACTATGAGCTTTCAGCTCCTACTTTTATAGGGATTGGATGCAATATGGCTGCCTAAATTGAAATTTCCCTAAATCTCTAGTTCTGATTGGCTGAGATTTGTGTTTAACCCGCTATCTTGTCTTGAATACTCAACATTTAAAATACACATAACACTTCTTGTTTACAAATTCCATATTTAGCTTATCTGTGGGAATTTACGTAGTTTGGGATATTTACACATTTTGACATTTGCTTATCGGGTCATTTTTAACGCAGTTAATTAAAAATTAAGGCCATGAGCCATCTTGTCTACTGATTTGATGTATTTTCCCCAGACATTGGGACCTTAAATATTAAAGTGAACCTTAAGCCAAGATCGATTTCCAATACAGATATATTACCTTAATCCTGTCTCTCAGCCCTGCAATTTCACCTATGTAGCGCCGCTGTGGAGCCTTTATTTACGGTGTTACCGGCAGGATGAATATTTTTAATTTATTCAAAATGGTGCTGCTGGCCGGAACTATTTCTGGGTCAGCCAGCGCTTGTTCGCGTCTTGTCTCTTCCTGCCTAGTTGCTACGCTCGCTTCTATTTGATCCAAATCGCGCTGTGCACATGCGCGCCCGCGCCGTGTGCCCGCACCATGCCCGCGCGCACGTTTCTTATGTTCAGGAACTCGCACAGTGGAGTATAGTCAGCGGCGCTAGCGGCAGTAAGACCCAGCGAGGGAGGGAAGATTTATGTGTTTTTAATCCTGGGTCATTCGCCGTCAGGCGCCGACAGGGCTGGCTGTCAGGGAGGATTTATGGGAAACGGAGGACATGATAAGAAAACGGACACAGCGGTAAGTCTCTTATCAGCCTCCTCTATTTAGCACACTGTCAGGTTTGAAAAAAAAGTTTGGCTTAAGTGCCTCTTTAAATAATGTCATTCAAAACTCATTTCTGAAAATGTGTCCTTCTGCTAATTAGTTTGCAATGTGACTGTCTTTTGCAGACATGAAATCGGCCATGTTGACCCAGAAAATCTGTGATTTGCAGATATAGTAATTTTAATGCTTATTAAAGTACACAGAACTTCTAAATATACTCCTTTAAATGTAGAGCGTATTATATAATTCTCCTTTAAACAATTCCTCACAGAATATATAGTTGCATATTAAAATTCAAACATTTAAAATCATTTTCTATTATGAACAAAAACAGTTAAAAATTTTTTATAAGTTTACAAAGTAGTCTTAGTTATATTAATTTTATAAGACTATGGAACCACAAAATGGCATCATTGTCCTATATATGGGACAATAGAAAGAAAGCCTTGCAATGTTTATTGATGACATTCCAGAGGACATTCATACCCAAAATATTCATACTAATATGCGTCTCAAACTTATACTAGCAGAATCCAGCTTTTAAATAGCTTTTAAATGTAATTCAAAGTAATAAATTCTGTATATTTAATTATAGGGTTTAACAATAGCTATTAGGCCCGGTTCACATTAGCGTTTTTTCTGGAACATACTCGGAACGTATACTGTACAAACGGACTGGATGCGAACGAATCCAATGTTAATCTATGGGGCCGTACACATCCGTCCGTTGGTACAGATACGTCGGATACGTTCCGGTCACCGATGCTGCAGGCCCCAATTTTCCGGATCGTTCTGCCCTGCGGAACGGATCCGGAATAAAATACTGCAACATTGGGGGCAATGGGAAACGGAATGTTTCTTCACACTAGTGAAGAAACGGACCGTTCCACGGGGGATGGGGACATGGGCGACGCGATCGTGAGCGACGGGAGGGTGCAGTGGGCGGGTGGGCTGGGGAGGGTTAATACGTACCTGATCGTGCGCAGCAACTTGCGGTAGAAGCTTCCTTCTTCTTCCGGGTCATGTGACTACATGACTTGTCATGTGACTAGTGGCATGACGCCCTGTGTAGTCACAGCGGAAGAAGAGGACCCTCTACCACCAGCTGCTGCTAAAGATGAGGTACGTATTTGCTAAGTGAAAACGAATCCGATCGATCATTGATCAGATCCGTTTTCACAATGTTAATGGATACTCCGTGGGCCAGCCGGATCCGGTGATGCGGACCCCGGATCAGCTCACCGGATCCGGTTTGGCCCGAAACGCTCATGTGAAATGGGCCTTACTTTCTTTAGAAGCACTGTATTGATGATTATTTGTGTAATAGAGCAAATATACATTTATATTGCTGCAGTAATGCAATTTTTAAACTTCTTTTTCTTTTAGTCTTCACACAGTACACTGTCTAACCTTGACATCTGAAAGATGCTTATAACATTAAAAAAATGTTTCAGCTACTGTAATTAAACTAATCTAATGAGTTCTACTGCCTGGAATATGCTGAGATGTCTCAGAGAAATATTTAAAAGAAATACCTGTAACGATCTTACTCTCCAGCGGCAGGTCCCACAGCGTCTCCGGCAAGGTCTGGGCGAGCGGCGGCACTGCCACGCTGGAATCCTCTGGCGGCATCCCTCCGGCGGTGTCTTCCCGGCTCGCGTATGACCCCGAAAGTCGCAGCGCACGAGCTCTGCCGAGCCTTATAGGCTCAGGAGGAGGATGCAGCCGGTGAGGTCATGAGTGACCTCACCAAGTAGGAGTGGCCACGGATCGTGGAGTTTGTATTTAAGGCCAGGAGCTTCACTTGCTCATTGGCCTTGATACTAATCAGTTCGCTGGTTCTTGGCCTAGTACCCTGCCTGTGTTACAGTTGATAGCTGTAACTTGTAATTTCTCGTAATACCCTTGTGGTGTTATAGAGTATAGTTTTCATTATTGTGATTTATCTGTGTACCGACTTCTGCCTGTTTTCTGACTTTGCTCCTGTCTAGTCCTTTTATGCCTCAGCCATCTGATTCCTGTCACTGATCTCAGCCTGTCCCTGACTCTCCTTCCGTTTAATCCTTGCAATACGATAGACATCTGATACACGTGTATGACCCAGCTTGAACATGGACTACATTTAACGCTTGACGATTTTGTACCTCAACATTGTAAAACTTGTGCACAAGTTCTGACTAGACTCGACTACACATTGTACTAGTATTGTGTATTACCAGCGTGGTAATACCCCAACTTTACAGTTTACAATGACATTTTGCATAAAACATTAAAACTTAAAACATACACATATGACAGCCTTTCCTGCGTAAATAAACCGCTAGAATAGACAGCAACACCTGTGTGCATTGTTCCTATTCTTAGCCTCCTTGTGGGAAGCCGTTCCATCAGCTTTCACGCTGCCATCCTTCCTTGCTTCCCCATAGAACAGACATGTCTTTCAGCTATGGCCATTAAAGAGGAACTCCAGTGAACATTTTACTGTTGGCAGGTGATGTAGCTGCTGCATGGTTTTTGGCAGTTGGAAACAGCTGTAAACAGCTATTTCCCAGGGGGCGTGGCCAAGATGGCTCACTGGGCGGTCGGGTTTTTCAGAGGCTCCGCTGCCCAGCTCAGAGAAAAACAACTTAGCTGACTATTTTGGCTGCCCTTTTCTGATAAAAAGAAGCTGGAAGATCATCTGACCGATATGAGCACCTGTGCCTCATGGTGTGACCCGCCGGGAGAGAGCGATCCAGAACTGATCGGTACCTCGGCCTCTCCGTCCCAGAGCTGGGACCCGCTAGAAGGGCCTTCCCGCCTCCAGCGCTCTCCTCATATATATTCGCCCTATCCCGCAATGTCGCAACGAGGACCCAGAAACAACAAAGAGAAGGGGGAAAAGGAGAAAGGAGAGAAAGAGAAGGCGAAGGGAGAAAAGGAAAAGAAGGGGAAATCCTCGGGAGAACCCCCCGCCACTCCAGCATCACAGGACCGCGTGGTGGATGAACGGGCGGATGAAACCGCTTTAATGCCCACTACAGCCGAACTCATGGAGGCCATCCACACCTGCCAGACCACACTCACCTCTAAAATCGATACCATCGAGAATGGCTTCAGCCTACTACGGCATGATATGTCCAAACTCCGGGACCGAACGAAGGAACTGGAAACCCGCACATCCACTGCTGAGGATACTCTACAACACCACAGAATTGTGATTCCTAGAGTCTTACAGCGTCTGACCCAGTTAGAAGACAGGACGTTGGAGGCGGAAAATAGGAACCGCCGCAACAACCTGAGAATCGTTGGGATACCAGAGGGTGCTGAGAGCTCTGACGCGGCCACCTTCCTGGAAGAACTCCTACTACCGGACGCCACGTTTTCCAAGCACTTTGCGATTGAAAGGGCCCACCGCCTGGCGATCCGTAAGAATCCGCCTGGAACAGCCCCAAGACCGATGATCTTCAAGTTATTGAACTACAAAGATCTTGATATCATCCTCACAGAACCTAGGAAAGCAGGTGATCTCCATTACCGGAACACTCGACTTATGATCTTCCCTGACTTTACCAATGAAACCCAAAAGCTGAGACGCTCATTTCAACACGCAAAAAGTAAGCTCCGTGAAAAAGAAATAACATATGCTATGCTGAGTCCAGCATAATGAGGAGGTAATGTTCTTTGAAAAGCCGGAGGAAGTGATGACCTGGCTGGAATCACTTCCAGCAAAGTAAGTGTTTAATTTTATCAGAGGAGCTGCTGACTTCTAACTTTATTGCTACACGTATGATCTGCGAAGGGTGTGTTATTTCTGACATTATGTGGTAAAATGCGGGAAATAAGAGAGGATTAGACTGTTATTCGGCCATGTTGGTGACATCAGCTCTCTTCTTCTTCAAGACTCTTCCCGCCACTATGGTACTCTTTGCCTGGGAGGAATAACCCCACCCCTCCCTCTTCCACAAACAATTTCTGAATGTGCAGCCGCCATTTTGCCTTTAACTGTTTAACATGTATACATCCTGCTTTATTCTGGGGGGAATAGAATTTTTAAGTGACGTGCTAGCACTCCCGGTGTCAATAGAAGATACACTTTCAATCAAATCCTTCTTTTGCTTAAGAACACACCTTAATCTCAGTCAGCATATATTACATAAGCAGCATGCCCCAAGAAGATAAAAGCTATATCATCAGCCATACATCTGCAACGACATGGCGGAGAGAATATCTTCAATTCTTATAAGTTAACCCTCTGTTTTTTATCCTGACAGGGTTACCTCGGTTTGATTTCAAAGTTACCTGTTCTATGATTAAATGTTAACATATATTGAGGATCGAGATTGACTTTCTCTTTCTTGATTTGTTTGTGTCCTTGCATTCTGGGGGGAGAAAAATGTTTAACTCATGCTTTGGGGTTGTGAATTGTAGGAAGTAATGGAGGTTTTGAATACTAAATATGTGCTCGTTTGAGAGAAGAGGAAAACTAAAACTATTATGGATAAATCCTTATAACCTGGATTATAGATTATCTTGAGTGCTTCTGTGAGCGGTAGCCATTAGATGGCACCAGAGCTCTATATTAAGTGACTAGCTCAATGGTAATGATCGCTGGGATTATAGTCCTAGCTGATTTTGTGACACTGGAGTCTTCTGTCTTGGAGGTGGCTGCATGCGAGAGGCGCACTAAATAACTGCCTGCAAACGTAAATGCAGCACAGCAATGACCGGGTGGTACTTCTTATATAACATTTACTTATTAACTATGGTGACATTGAGAGAACGGGTTTCATCACCTATACATACCTCACTTTATTACTAATGAAGTAAATTTATATTGCATCAACAAAGTTATGTGCATTCAACTATTCATAATGATCTGCAGTGATTGTTGCTTATGACCTAACTAATACAGAAAACCGTGTGAGGAAACGGAATGATACCTCTAGTACTGCATTCATAAGTAACTCGCTCGAGGGGACCCGCCCTCTCAGTCACTACTAAAAGCCTGGCCGCAGTATCTACTCTACTGTGTAACCCCCTAACCAATATATTTTTTGTGATATGGTCTTCCTCTTCTCTCTTTCATATTGGAAGATATTAATATAATATATGTACACCAAGTATACAGTTTAATCATCACTCTACATAGTTGGGAGCCATTTAAACTAGCTACCCTTTGTCATATACTGTAAATGCACGTTAACTCTATGAGATATATTTTCGTTTGCTGATGAGTGACAAAAGTACCGCATATGGCTACTGTTGATTATTATCGGTTGAAGAATCATAACCTCTGGAGCAGATGACACCTGTTGGCTGGTTTGGGGCTGGTGGGACCTGCAGAGGGCCCATGCGATCCCGGCGGGTTTTGTCCCACTTCGGCGCCATCCTGGCTAACAGTCTTCTTAGTGCGAAGCTCATAAACTCGTGCTGATGTAGGGGTGATCCTGTATTTATTAATCTGTACGGATCTCCTTCTGGGTTGGCCGACTTACTTACAGCAAGAAAGGGATATATACAGAGGATGTGTATTAATCATTTAAGGAATAGCTCAGGAGTGGGCATAGTACACTAGATATGGTAATGGTATCCCCCGCAGATAGAACACAACTAGACCATGGAGACCTACTTATATACTCCATAGACCCTAAAATCTGGTTATGTTTTAGCACTTCGTCTAACACTAATCTCCAGGTAAACCGAATCAGAGATATCCTACTGTTACCAAAAGATGACCACAACGGCTCCAAGGATCTACTATCTTGAATCTCCCCAATTTGCTTTAACCAGTTAAGTTGGTGTTATAATTTAAGATTCTTACCTCCCAACCCGGTTGGTTGGGTGTTGCTGGGCAGCGGACCTTACAAGGTCTTCAGCCCGCCCCCTTTTTATTATTTTCTGCAATACAAGTGTGAATTTTCTTTTCACACTATAGTGTAGTATATTGTGCTCTTTTCTCTCCATAATAGAGGAATAAGTGTAATTTTTTTCTTCTGTTACGGGAATCATGCTACTCTGGACCAGTTGTTAGGATGTAGCAGGGTGGGGGAATTGGGATGGGTTTTTTCTTTTAGTATACGATATGGAATGTTTACTAATGTCATACTGATAACTGTCATGTTCAACATGTTCTGCCTCACTGTCTTTGAGGCTTATTTCTTTTTCTCTCAGGTCTGTCCTTTCGCTTCCCCCCTTCATGGTACACCTACTTTTGATCTTATATCAAACATAATTATAAGTAAGACTATTTACAACTTGACAAAATACCCCCAATTACACTTCCGATGACGGACACAAAAATATCTTGGAACGTTAGGGGGCTTAATTCCAAAATAAAACGTTCCCTGGTGTTTGATTTCCTCAAACACAACCCACATGTTTGCCTCCTACAGGAGACACATCTCCAAGGTAGTAAAGTCCTGGCACTCAAAAGACCATCGATTGCACACTCATATCATGCCACTTATTCATCTTATGCTAGAGGGGTTTCAGTCCTCATCAATAGAAATATACCTTTCCAGCTGCATGACCTCAAAATAGATCCAAGGGGGCGATATATTATACTAAATGCCACGCTTAATAATGAGCCCCTAACTATAGCTAACATTTAGCTGCCTCCTCCGGCAGATATGCAAATACTTAACAAAATTCTTACATTACTAGCTCAAATGCCCTCCCAGAAAGTATTGCTATGTGGGGACTTCAATCTAATTCATGATTCTACATTAGATAGACTCAAAACCTCCTCCAGAGATACTCTAGAGTTTAGCAACTGGATAGCTAACTGCAACCTGGTAGACATCTGGAGATGGTAACATCCAAATATAAAGGCATACTCCTGTCACTCTGTCACTCACGGTTCCCTATCCCGTATTGACCTGGGTTTGGCCTCCAAGGATCTTCTTCCAATGGTGGTGAACTCGGATTTTCTGGCTCATGTTATATCTGACCATGCTCCTTTACAGATAATATTGAGAACGGGAATGAGGAGGAGCGACTGAGTATGGAGGCTGTCTGGACACTGCATAGTAGATCCAACCATAGACGACATCATTAAAAGGAAATGTCGGGAATATTGGTCCATAAACACTAACACAGCCTCTCCGCAAGGGGACTGGGACGCCTTTAAAGCATATTTGAGAGGTCATTATATGAGTGCTATTAAAACTGCCAGATCTCAAGCTCAAGCGCTTATACAATGGAAAGAACAAACGGCACTAAAACTTGAATCAGAATATATCCTCTCATTAGATACTATGGTATATAGGAGCTGGCAATTAGCACTACAAGAACTAGATATATACAGAGTAAATGCTACCAAGAAAAGATTACTGGACCAAACACAGCGTATCTTTGAACAGGGGGACAGGAACGGTAGTATGTTGGCTTGGTTGGCGAAAGACACTCAGGCCGCCTACACTATACCACTACTGCAAATTAATGATCAGACAGTGACTTCTGACCCAGACATAATTAATGATGCCTTCTTAGACTACTACCAGAACTTATACACAAGTAGAGCTACTCTAAATGAGACTGATATACAAGAATATCTGCAAGGTGTCACTCTCCCCACCTTAACTGCAGATGACGCCAAAATGATGGAAGCTCCACTGACCGTAGATGAAATCTCAGATGCAATAGCAGACTTACAGCCCGGGAAAACCCCAGGATCTGACGGTTTTCCGGTGGAGTTTTATAAGCAGTACAACAAAATCCTAGCAACCAAACTGAGAACTACCCTACACTCCTCATTCAGAATCAGAATAATTTTATTTCGCCAAATACAGCAGAGCTATATTCAGATTATTTGTGGTACACATGGCATAGACATAGTACAAGAAGACAAGACGCACAGTATAAACAATTTAGAACTACGTTAATTGCATTAATGGGATAGGTCTGACCCTTACTAGTAACAGACCCGGGTCATCAGTTAGTGTTTCCTACCCGCCGGGCAGGAGCAGTCCAATAAAATACTAATAATAGTAGTAATAATAATGATGATGATGGCCCTGGGCAGTTGAGAACGAGGGCGAGCAGCGGCAGGAGCTGACTGAGAGACCCCGCTAGGGCATGCCAGTAGGCGAGCCTGACAGGGGGTGGTTGGAGTTCAGCAGCCGAACCGCTTGGGGGAAGAAGGTGTTCTTCCGCCTGGTGGTTTTGCATGGTATAGTCCTGTAGCGGCGGCCCAATGGGAGGAGCTTGAAGTAGCGACTGCCTGGGTGGGAGGGGTCACGGGAGATCACAGTGGCCCTCTTCCTCATCCTAGCGGAGTGGATGAAATCAAGAGGTGGAAGAGGAGACCCAATGATCTTCTCTGCGTCAGTTATGACTCTCTGCAGTTTGTGCTTGTCGCTGGCCGTTGCCCCCCCATACCAGACAATGACTGAGGAGCAGAGGATGGATTCTATAGTGGCAGTATAGAAGCTTGTTAGCAGTTTCCGGGGCATGCCGAATCTCTTCAGTTGGCGCAGGAAGAACAACCTCTGCTGAGATTTCTTCTGGACTTTGGTGGTGTTCTGCCCCCACTTCAGGTTGTTGGTGAGAGTCGTGCCGAGGAACCGCACTGATGTCACCCTAGAGACTTCAGTACCCCCGATGAGGACAGGTGGGAGGGGGGGAGGGTTCCTCCTGAAGTCTACGACCAGTTCAACTGTCTTTGCGGCATTTAGTACTAGGTTATTGTCTCTGCACCAGTTGCAGATTCTCTCGACTTCGCTGCGGTATTCGTGTTCTCCGTTGCTGCCAATTAGGCCGATGATAGTGGTATCGTCTGCAAATTTGATGACTTTCACAGAGTCGGCTGATGAGGTGCAATTGTTGGTATAGAGGGAGAACAGTAGTGGTGACAGTACACAGCCTTGTGGAGCCCCTGTATTGGTGGTTCTAACGCTGGAGTAGCAGTTGCCGAGCTTCACCTGTTGCGTTCTGTTTGTCAGGAAGTCCTTGATCCATGTTCGGAGGGTGGGATCTACTCCGAGCTGCGTCAGATTGGTGTGCAGGATGTCCGGGCAGATCGTGTTGAACGCTGAGCTAAAATCCAGGAACAGAATCCTAGCGTAGGAGGCAGGGTTGTCCAGGTGCTCGGTGATGTATGCCAGGCTGGCATTGATGGCGTCCTCCACGGATCTGTTTGCCCTATAAGCAAATTGGAGCTGGTCGAGGTGGGCGTCCGTGTACCTCTTCAGGTGGGCAAGGACCAGCCGCTCAAGGAGCTTCATAATGTTGGAAGTTAGGGCCACTGGTCGGAAGTTGTTGTGCTCAGTGCTGCCAGGTTTTTTGGGGACTGGTACAATTGCGGACCGCTTAAAACAGGAGGGGACTGTGCCGTCCGATAAAGAACGCTCGAATAAGGAGGTGAGCACAGGGGCTAACTGATCGGCACAGGTTCCCAGGCAGTTCGACGACACTCCCTCTGGGCCAGAAGACTTCCTGGGATTCAGATTCCGGAGGTGCCGGAGTACCTCTAGTTCGTGAACAACAACAGGAGCCAGGGCGCCAAGTTCACCCGCAGGGGGGGGTCCCCTTAGCCATGGCTGTTTGGTCCTCGTGCTGGTTAGGTTGTTGCTCGAACCTACAGTAGAACTCATTGAGTTCCTCCGCCAGCCTGAGACTCGGGGTCGCAGACTGAGGTACGGGTTTGAAGTTCGTGGCTGCTCTCAGGCCCTTCCATACCTCCCGTGTATTGTTTGATTGGAGACAGAGCCCCAGCTTATCGGAGTAGGCCCTCTTTGCTAATCGCAGTTCTCTTTTAAGGGCGTACCTGGCATCTCTGTATTTCTCAGGGGAGCCAGACCTGTGCGCTTCCTCCTTGCATTTCCGAAGTCGGCGGAGCTTGTCATTAAACCAAGGCTTGTTGTTGGGGAAGACCCTGAAGGTCTTGGATGGAATACACGCCTCTTCGCAGAAGCTAATGTAGGAGGTGACATTCTCAGCCCATTCCTCGAGGGAGGGTGCCACCAGGGTCGACCAGTCGGTGGTATCAAAGCAAGCTTGGAGTTCCAGTTTTGCCTCTGCTGTCCATTTTTTGGTGGTTTTGACTGTGGGCTTAGAGGTCTCCAGTAGCCTCCTGTAAGTGGGGATCAGGTGGATTGTGTTATGGTCGGAGTTACCTAGGGGGGCTCCTTGGATGGCCTTGTATGCGTTCTTATGGACCGTGTAACAGTAGTCCAGGGTGTTACCGTTCCTGGTGGGGCAGGTTATGTGCTGCTTGTAGCGGGGCATCTCATGTCGTAGGTTCGCCTTGTTAAAGTCGCCCAGGATGATGAAGAGGGCCTCAGGGAAGGATGTTTCCAACCGCGAGATACAGTCACTGAGGGCTTGCAGTGCAGACTTGGAGCATGCGTCGGGAGGGATGTAGACCCCAACAAGGACAAGGGTAGAGAACTCCCAGGGGGAGTACTGAGGCCTGCAGTTTATGGCCAGAAACTCAACATCTGGGGTGCAGGTCTTGTTGAGAGTGGTGATGTTGGAGCACCAGGAGGTGTTGATGTAGATGCAGATACCCCCTCCTCTCGTTTTCCCAGATAGGGCCACGTCACGGTCTGCTCTTAGGAGGTTGTAGCCAGGCACGTGTAGAGAGCTGTCAGGGATGCTGTCGCTCAGCCAGGTCTCAGTGAAACAGAGAACAGGGGTGTTCTTGCTGATCTGGGGTTTGCTGCCGAGTAGGAGGAGTAGCTCGTCCAGTTTGTTGGGGAGTGAGCAGACATTTGCAAGTAGGATGGCAGGGATGGGAGTGCGTAGTCCTTTTCTTTTTAGTCGGACCTGGGCCCCTGCCCTCCTACCTCTGTGGTGGCGTTTGTTCGGTGCTCGCTTGGAGACGAGGTATTCGATGTGGGCGGTGACAGCATCCCACAAGGGGGAGCCCCATGGAGGCCTGGGGCTCTCCGGGGGTTCCCATTTAAGAAGGGCCTCTCTGGATAGGGTGGCAAAATTTTGTGACCGTTCTGTGCCCATGGTACAAGTGCCTCAGTAGGAGGTGGTATTTGGGTTTAGAGCAGAAGGTGGCATGGGCTGCAGCAGAGTCTGAAGACTGGTGGAGGATCAGGGTGAGCGGGGCAACGAGCACACCCGGGACAAGTGGTGGGTCACAAGGAGCTGTGCAGGGTCACAAAGAGCGGTGCAGGGTCAGACTGCGGCAGTGCAGAGTCAGACTGCGGCCTGACTTGACACCAGGCACAGCACAGTATATGGGGTCCAGGAAGGTGTTGTGGAGCAGACAGCACCGCGCAGTATAGGACCCAAGTAGGTGGTGTTGAGCAGGCAGCACAGTGTGGATGTGAATGGCCCCGGTGGACGGTATGGAGGCGTAAATCGATGGTATGGAGCAGGCAGCACAGTATGTTGCACGAAAGATGGTATGGAACGGGCAGCACGGCACAGTATGTGAGACAGTAGATGGTATGGGGCAGGCAGCACCGAAACCGTAGATGGTGTGATGGGTGGCATACAGTACAGGCCCGCTAGAGTCCGAGGTGCAGCGGCATACAGTACAGGCCCAAAAGTGGCCTGAGGTGCAGTGGCATACAGTACAGGCCCCTAATAAGTGTCTGAGGTGCAGAGGCGAACAGTACAGGCACACTAGTGTTCTGGGGGGTGCAGGCACAATAGTGGTCTCAGGTGCAGTGATACAGTACAGGCCCAGTAGTGGTCTGAAATGCAGGTGGCATGCAGCACAGGCGCGATAGAGTTCTGAGGGGCATGTGCCCTACAGTGCAGGCATACAGTATGGGCACAGTGGGAGTTCAGGGTGCAGTAGTATACAGTACAGGCATGGGTGGAAAGCTGGAGTGCAGAGTGGCAGACATAAAAGCACAGCAAGTGATGGAGATGGCAAGTGATGGTACACCCATGAAAAAGTTTGTAGCTCACCGTTTCAGGATGCAGAATGCAGGTCCAGAGTGCAGCACACCAGGTCCAGAGTGCCGCTCGCCCTTCCTGAACGCAGGCCTGTGATCCTGCTGGGTGCTGGGTTGATGTTGCTGGCCAGAGGAGCCGGTCTGCTGGGGCTGGCTGGAGCCAGAGGGACAGCGCTGGACTGGTGGTAGAGGAGGAATGCTGCCAGCCGGCGACTTTACTTCTGGGGCGTGGGGCCTGGTGTCCACGTGCTTGCGGCCGTCTTGCCTTCCAGGAGCCGAGAGGTGGCGGAAGAGGAGCCCTGCAGACTGCAGAGGAGAGGCGGCAGGAGGAGACCATCCGCAGCGGAGGTGGGGAGGCGGCAGGGGGCCCAGAGAAGCAGAGCCGAAACTGCCACCAGCCGCTGGGAACAGTGAGGCGGCAGGAGCCCGGTAGCGGTGGCAGCCAGGGGTCCGGAGCGGAGACGACGTAGCGGGATCCTGTGTGTCTGTCGAGGCTGGGGGAGCAGAGCAGGAGGGGACCATCCGGCAGGAGGAGACCATCCGCAGCGGTGATGGGGAGGCAGCAGGAGGCAGGGCGGTTCCGGTGCTGATACAGGGGCCCAGAGAAGCAGAGGCCGAGCAGCCACCAGCCACAGGGAACAGTGAGGCGGCAGGAGCCAGGTAGCGGTGGTGGCCGGGGATCCAAGAAGTCAAGTGATGGCAGCGGGATCCCGTGTGTCTTGCCGAGGCTGGGAGCGGAGAGCAGAGCGGTGGCGGCAGACGTAGTCCGTAGCCGATGCGGCGGCTGGAGCCCGAAGTCGAGTCGGCGTGGGACCCGATGTTCAGCCCGCGCTGGATCAGATCTGCCAGGTGAGTGAAACTATTTAGACTACAGCTAGACTGCTCCTACTAAAAACTGCTGCAGCTGCTACAACTGCTGCACTACGTAAACTATAAAACCAAATGATAAAAAAAAATAAAAAAAAGATAAAACTACATAAAACTACAAAAAGTCAGGAGCCATGTGACCGAGGCGACCCGCACAGGCGCCATCTTGGTCATTCAATAGGGGTTTTCTGCCGCCCTCCATGTTGGAAGCACTTATAATTGTCATTCCCATGCCAGATAAGAATCCATTGTACTGCACATCGTACCGTCCTGTATCGC
>NC_090649.1:17953879-18073879 GCF_040937935.1 Hyperolius riggenbachi | reverse complement strand
GTAATCAGGCAGAGGTTCAGCAAAAAGGGTCAGATAGGCAGAAGTACAGAATCGGTAAGCAAATGCGAGGTCAAAGAATAGCCAGAATCCTACACAGGTAATCAAATAATAATATACAATAGTCCTAGTCTTGTGTGAAATCCCTGGTTTCCTCCCAGATTAAAGCACACCGGATACTAGTCTAAGGTCTGAGCGCTAAGAAGCAGAGGAAGGCTCTCAGCCGCGCCCAGCTCGGAAACAGCCATTTTTCTGAGCGGCGAGAGTCACCCCTGACGTCAGCCGACCGGCAGGTCAGCCGACGCGTCCTCTCCCAGCATAAAGGTCCTGTCTCCGCGCGCGACAGCGACCCCATGAGCAGATGACAGTACCGTTCCCGGCGTGCTACACTGCGACGGAACAGATAAGACCAGGGAACAGGGAACACAGGCGGCTGCGGCCATACTCCGCACCTCCGCAGCCGCCATATTATTGAATTATTGATAGATATATATATGTATATGTGTATATATATGTATATATGTATATATGTGTGTATATATATATATATATATATATATATTTATATATTATATAATGTGAGTGCTGTGATCACTCGAAAACGCATTGACCAATTTTAACGAACTTTGGTCTCGCGCCACCAATATTCCCCCTGCACACCTGGTGGGAGCTACAAACAGCCAATCAGATTTCACCCATTCACAGGAGTGGAAACATTTATATGGCGGCCATTCTCGGTGTTGCCTGGGTATTTATTTGGTTGTTGTTGGATACCCTTGACACTTTTTCTAACCTTGACATAGTCATTCAATGACCAAATTTGTGAGCCTTGGGGTCCTTTGCATCAATTATTTAAATTTTCCCAATGAAATGATACAAAGCTCATTTGCTGTTTGTGACTCCACTCCCTTTTTGTAAACCCCAGTCACCCAATGTCTCCCAAACCTGTACCAGGTTTGAGGCCTCTGCCATTAACAGTGTAAGAATGGCAGCAATTTAAATCTTACCCTTGAAAATCAATAGGGGAATTTTGATTGGCTGTTCTAGACTCCACCCACTTTCCTGAATATTAATCCTAGTCACCAAGTGACCAAGTGTGCCAAGTTTACGAACTCTGTTATTAACAGTCTAAGAATGGCTGCAGTTAACATTTTCCCATTTAATGGATACCAGAGCAGAAACAAGATGAAGAACCCGGGGGAGCAGAGTAGAGACTGCTCGAACAGTTTGCATGCAAACTTATTCGTGCAAACATCGCTGGTTCACATTCTCGATTGCAAACTTTATGCAAGTTCGACCCGCCCCTATACTACATCATTGGGTTAAACTTTGACCCTCTACATCACAGTCAGCAGACACATGGTCGCCAATCAGGCTGCACTCCCTCCTGGAGCCCCCCCCCCCTTTATAAAAGGCAGCAGCATCGGCCATTTTCTCACCTTGTGTGCTGCGTTGTTAGTGAGAGAAGGGAGAGAGGTTTCTGCAGAGATAGGGAAAGCTTTGTTAGGATCTTGTTAGGCATGTTAGCTTGCTCCTGCCTAATACTTATCGATAAAAAAAGCACCCCAAAACAGTTCTTTTGAGAGCTAATGTTCTTGTGATTATTATTATTTTTTTTTGTGTGGCCCAATGACACTTGCATATACAGCCCTGTCTGTTGCAACTGGCCCTTGCTAATTGCTATACTGTGCCAGGCCCAGCACATTCAGTGCCTACCTTTTCACTGCACCTGACCTGTGACTGCTGCACATTTGTAATACCAGTCTGTGCATACCTGTTCACTGTACCTGTGTGACAGCACGCAGGTTTATATACCAATCCCTGCATACCTGTTCACTGCACGTGTGTTTGTGTCTGTGTGTGACAGCTGCACATTTGTAAAACCAGTCACTGCATACCTGTTCACTGTACTTGTGTGTGTGACAGCTGCACATTATATTGATACCAGTCCGTGCATACCTTTCACTGCACCTGTGTGACAGCATGCAGTTTTGCATACTAGTCACTGCATACCTGTGTGTGTGACAGCTGCACATTTGTAATACCAGTCCGTGCATACCTGTTCACTGCACCTGTGTGACTGCACACTGTTTTATATACCAGCCCGTGCATACCTTTGAACTGCACCTGTGTGTGTGACAGCTGCACATTGTATTGTAATACCAGTCACTGCATACCTTTTCACTGCACCTGTGTGACTGCACATTGTATTAGTCAAGTCAGTGCATACCTTTCACTTCATCCCCCCAATATGGACAAAACAGGCAGAGCCAGAGGCAGGCTACCCGGCAAGTCTGTTCGAGGTCATGCTGACATGATTTCATGCGGCCCTGAACCAAAGTACAGTGCTCAGAAGAAGACATGTGCCATCAACTCCCCAGATTGTCAGGGCGTAGTTGACTATTTAACACAGAACACCTCATCTTCCGCAGCCACCAGCGCTACTAAATGCACCACATCCGCTCCATTTGACAATTCACAGGAGTTATTTGGTGGGGAATTAACTGATTCACAGCCATTATTGTTACAACAACATGAAGGTGCTAAGCAAGTTAAGCCACCTCATATGTCTGAGTTAAGCGGCACTATGGACGTAAGGTGTGAAGAGGATGATGAAGTACCTGCTGTTGGTGCAGTTTGAAGTGTCTGATGCAAGCAAAGCTGTGGAGGAGGATGATGATGATGATACAGCCATGGATGTCACGTGGGATCCTAATGGACATGATGACCAGGGGGACAGTTCAGAGGGGGAGTCAGAGAGGCGTAAGAGGAGACGAGTTGCTGAAAGAAGCAAGAGGAGCTCGTCATCAGAAACAGCTTGTGGCAGTGTCCGGCGGCATGTATCGCCACCTGTGGACAGCCAGCCAACATGCCTTTCAACGTCAGCTGCTGACGCCACCACCAAAGTGCCGTCATTCCAGGGCTCAGCGGTGTGGATATTTTTTTCTGTCTGCCTCCGATGAGAGCAATGCCATCTGTACTCAACCACAAAAATTGAGCCGTGGAAAGACCAAGACCTGCGTAGTGACAACTGCCTTACAAAGGCACATGACAAAAAAGCATAAACTGCAATGGGAAGACTACCTGAGGAAAAGCAACACACAAAAGCAAAGCCACCCTCTGCCGCCTCTTCCTCCTTCAGGTGCATTATCTTCAGGCGCTTTCTCCCTTGCACCTTCACAGCCAGGGCCGTGCAGAGGATCCTCAAGAGGGGGGTGCTCAAATTTTTTTAAAAGGGTACCAATCAATTGTGAAACATTATGTATGTAATTCTCCGCCCCGAAAGAAGTATTAGACAGTTAGACAGTGACCCCCCCCCCCCCCTTTCCTTGATAGCAGTGTCAGGCAGATTTTGTGTCAACCCCCTTTATAGGTGGAACTCAAAAAAATTGAATATCGTGGTGAAAGTCCATTTATTTCAATAATTCAACTTTAAAGGTGAAACTAATATACTGTATGAAATAGGAGCCCATTGCAGGTGTTTTTGGATGAATTAGCTGATCAGAGTCTGACACTTGGAGCCTAGAATATGAAACGTTTTCACAATATTCTAATGGTGTGAGATTTTGATTTTGGGGTAAGCCATAATCTTCAACATTACAACAAATAAAGGCTTGAAATATCTCTTGAGTCTCTTTATGAATTTGACCTTTTACATTGAATTACTGAAACAAATGGACTTTTGCACAATATTCAAATTTTTCAAGTTTCACCTGTATAGCAGTATTAGGCAGCTTATTTGCTCCACCACCCTAAATCAGCAGTGAGGTGCCCACTATTAGAGCGGCAACAGTGGAGCCTGATGAAGGCCGGACTCACCTATCATAAGTGGGACTTCTTGATATAGCCTCCCAGGCTATATTACAGGCGAAGAGGAAGTGGTTGCCAATATACAATGGGTGCTAAGAATCAGTAGGTGCAAAGTTGCAGTAGGTGCTAAGGTGCTACGGTCCAGTTTGTGCTCAGTTGCAGTGGGTGTTTGAGGTGCCAAAGTACAGTATGAGTCAAGTGTCAGTGGGTCTCAAGGTCTAGTTTGTGATAAGTTGTAGTGGATACTAGGTAGTATTGGGTGTTATTTTGCAATAAATGCTGACTGAGCAGCAGATGGTGCTAAACAGTAGTGGGTGCCATGTGAGTGCTGGGTACAGACCAAAGGTGGGTACTGGGTGCATGTAGGTGCTGTTGATAAGACATGAGTGGGTAGTGAGTGCCATGTGGGTTCTAGATGTGCACCATGGGTCAGTACTGGATGCTATATAGGTTTGGACCATGGGTCGGTACTGGGTGTTATGTGGGTGCAGGCCATGGAAGGGTACTAGGTGCATAATGACTAGGTATTGGGTACCATGTGGTTACAAACAATGGTTGGGTTCTGGGTATGAGCAATGAAGGTTATTTATTTATTGCCATGTGGGTTCTCGCATAGGTGGGTACTGGCTACTGGGTGCCATATGTGAGATAGTTGCTAGGTATGGGAAATACTAAATCCCATGTGGGGGCTGAGTGCTGGCTATGGGGAAAACTTGGTGGCCTGTGATTACTGGATGCAAAGTAGGTGTGGGTGCTGGTTATGGTGGGGGATTGGTCATTATGTGGGTGTTGAGTGCAGGTACTCAGTGTCATGTGGGTTCCGGGTGCAGGTACTAGATGTAATGGGGGTGCTAGGTGCATGTACTGGGTGCCAAGCAAAGGCTGGGTACAGATGAAACTAATAGGTTCCATGTGGGTGGTGATTGCAAGTACTGCATGCCATATGGTGCCTGGGTGTGAGTACTGGGTGCGTGTACTGGGTGCCACATGGGTGTGAATAATTGGGGCCATGCCAGCTCTGGTTGCTGGTTATGGGTGGGCATTGGGTATTATGTGGGTGCTAAGTGCAAGTATTCAGAACCTTGATGATTCTGGTACTCGTTATCGTGTGTGTTTGGGGATACTAGTTATTATGTGGGTGTTTGTAGATAGTGGGTGCCATGTAGAGGCTGAGTGCAGGTGTAAGTATTGGGTGCCATGTCGAGGCTGGGTACAGGTACTGGATATCATGTGGGTGGAGGTGTAAGTACTGGGTGCCAAGTCAAGGCTGGGTGCAGGTACTGGATATTGTGTGGGTGCAGGTGTAAGTGCTGGGTGCCATGTCGAGGCCTGGTGCAGGTACTGGATATCATTTGGGTGCCACTGTAAGTACTGGGTGCAGGTACTGGAAATCAAGTGGGTGCAGGTGTAAGTACTGGGTGCCAGGTGGAGGCTGGGTGCAGGTATTGGATATCATGTGGGTGAAGGTGTAAGTACTGGGTGCCATGTAGAGGTTGGGTGCAGGTACTGGATATCATGTGGGTGCATGTGTAAGTACTGGGTGCCATATAGAAGCTGGGTGCAGGTACTGGAAATCAAGTGGGTGCAGGTGTAAGTACTGGGTGCCAGGTGGAGGCTGGGTGCAGGTATTGGATATCATGTGGGTGAAGGTGTAAGTACTGGGTGCCATGTCGAGGCTGGGTTCAGGTACTGGATATCGTGTGGGGGGAAAGTACTGGGTGCCAAATGTGGGAGGAAATGGTGCGGGGTTCTGGCTAGCATGTGAGTGCTTGGTATAGAGGGGAGGAAGGGTTCAATGTAAGATGGGTGCTTGCTTGGCATGGGGGTGTCATTGCGGGTACAGGGGGGGGGAGAGGTCCCTGTGGGTGCTTGGAATGGGGTAGGAACTGTGGGTGCTGCTGGGACGAGTAAAGGTGCTGCCGGGTGAGGAAGAGGTCAGTGTGGATGCTGGTGGAGGAGGGGGAGGTCACAGTGCATGTCGGGGGAGAGAGAGGTCCCTGTGGGTGCCGAGGAGGGAGGACATCAGGGTCTTACCTGCTCTCACTCTTGGCTAGAGAAGGTCTCCTGTTGGGGCTGCCTTTCAACAAGTGTCCTGGTTGGAGGCGGAGCTACCCGCGGGTAGTGGGTGGGGCTTACCCCAAAAGGGCGGGGCTTATTTTGCGCGACCAAAAGGGCCTTTTTTATTCAAATGAAAAAAGGGGGGTGCCTGGGCACCCAGAGCACCCCCCTCTGCACGTGCCTGCACACACACACACACACCACACCACACCACACCACACCACACACACACCACACACACACACCACACACACACACACCACACACACACACACACCACACACACACACACCACACACACACACACCACACACACACACACACACACCACACACACCACACACACACACACCACACACACACACCACACACACACCACACACACACACCACACACACACCACACACACACCACACACACACCACACACACACACACCACACACACACACACCACACACACACACACCACACACACACACCACACACACACACACACAGAACTGAATTCCATATTCCAGATGTGGCCTTACTAGAGAGTTAAACAGGGGCAATATTATGCTAGCATCCCGAGTTTTTATTTCCCTTTTAATGCATCCCGTGGCAGTGTCCTGTGGCATGTATTGCCACCTGTGGCCAGAACTGTCACAATTTGCCATCGAACTTCTTGCTTGCCCCACCTCAAGCGTCCTGTCAGAAAGGATCTTCAGCGCAGCAGGAGGCATTGTCACTGAGAAGATAAGTTGCCTAGGTCAAAGTGTTCAGTATCTCACCTTTATTAAAATGAATGAGGCATGGATCCCGGAGGGCTACTACTACCTGCCCAAAGACTCAGTCAGTCCCCAAACAGCATCTCTGCCCGCTGGCCACTCGACTGCCTTCTCCGCCACCACCAACAGGGTCCAGGACTGCAGGTGGATTCCTGAATTTTTAAGGCCACTGCTAGCAGCAGCCGCTACCATACATAATAATAATTTTTCTGGTGCGTGCACATGCCTAATGTTTCTGGCTGCAACAACAAAACAAAAAGCAAGAACGGGGCCGGGAACTGTAGCGCAGAGTAATGTGCAGGGCCCCCACATGATAGGGCAGCTGACCGGGGAGTAAGGGGTTAAGAGCTGGGTGGGGAGGAGTTCAGGTTCCCGGGCTTTGGGACTGACCTAAGGGGGCGGGGGTAGTCTATAAGAGAGGGGGGCGGAGTTCTGGCCTCTCAGCAAGTGTAGGTGAAAGCTGCCTTTAGACTGCCATTGCTTCACCTCGCTTGTTTTTCTGCTATGGAGGGATTGGAAGACTTGCTGGCCCGGGTCAGGGAGGAGGCGACGGCCAGGGGTTCGACCTGGGTACAGGTCCAACTTGCAGCCATGGCCCCCAGCACTTCAGGCCAGCCGGCCGGGGCCAAGAGGAAGTCCAGGCCGCCCGAGCAGCTTAGCCCGGAGCACCGCCCGACCCAGAGACGCAGCGGGAGCCCCCATGGGGACCCTCCGGCACCCCCCGCCAAGTGCACATCTGCGAATGAGAGCGGGGCTGCCGGGAGGAATCCGACTCCAAGGCGGAGCTCTTCCGGCGGTGGGCAATCCGCATCTGAGGCCTCTACACCGCCGGCGCCACCTTCCGGATCCACTGCGGCCCTTGGTACCCGCTCCGCACAGCGGGCCAAGCAGGCCCAGCGCACAGACACTCCGGCAACGGGTGCCGGCCCCTCCCCGGGCACGGCGGTGGCCCAGCCACTACACAAGGGGGCTGAGAGCTCCTCAAGGAACAAGCAGAAGGGGGGGTTGGCCGGGCCCTCCAGAAGACAGGGAAAGAAGGGAGCTTCTAGGAGCAGCAGAGGTTCCAGCCAGCAGGATGCCGCCCACAGCACCAGCCAGCCCATTCCCAGCCCTGGACACGGTTCACCGTCAGAGGATGAATCGGTGGTCGCAGAGGAGATGCCGGTGACAGCTGGATCAGGACCGATGGCTGTACAGGACGCCGGTCCAGCGCAGCCAGGTGAGGCCAATCCCCTTATTGCTATTGCCAATTGGTTGTTGGGGGCGGTTGGGGGGTTTCAAGGGGCAGGGGGTTCTGGGGCGTTGGGAGCCTTGCCACCAGTAGCGCCCTCAGGGTTAGCACGTTTATCAGGGGACTCCTGTGTGGGCAGTGGGGTGGTTGCGCCTGCGCTTCATTCCTCGCCTACTGGGGTATGGTCCCCCCTACCCCAGTCTGCCGCGCCGGCCGTGGCAGCTGCTAGCGTATCAACTCCCACGTCAGCCGCCCCGGTACAGGCTTTGGCGTCCTCTCCGGTCGCCGAGGCTATCAGCACATCAGGTGTGTTTCTCTCCGGGCAGTCAGGTCTGTTGGCTCCGGCGGGGGTGTCAGCAGGAGTTCCAGTGGTATCAGGGGACCCTGGGTTGGTGCATATGGCTGATGCCGCTCATGCGGAAATGTATGTGTGTTTTAGGGGGAGGTTGGGGTCACATTTGAAGTTGGAGGTGAAAGAGCGCATATGGAGGGGTGAGTATGTGGAGATTTTCTCACTGCTGCCACTAGAAAAGTTTAACTTAGACAAGGGGAAGCCAGACGAGAAAAAGAGGGAGGAGGAACGTCGCTATCGTTTGATACCTCGGACCTTCCAGAATTGGTTCCAAGCGTTCGCAATTATGGCAAGTGTCATTGGAGAGAGGCAACCGGAGAATTGCTCGGCGTTGTTCGGGTATATGGACTCCATCGGCGAAGCTCAAAGGTCGTATGGCGGCAACGCGTGGTTGCGATACGATGAGCTTTTCCGGCAAAGTATGCCAGTGAGGCCCGCAGTGCGATGGGATCACCAGGACATCCACTCTTGGATGCGCCTCATGATCCCGACAAGAGGAACGCAGTCCTTTCTCGGTCAGGGCAGTGGCGCAACACCAGCCGGACCGCGAACCGAGAGGAGAAAAGGGGTTTGCTGGCAGTTTAACGAAGGATCCTGCCGTTTTGGACACTCGTGCCGATTCAGGCATGAGTGTTCAGGCTGCGGGGGATCACACGCCGCGTCCAGATGTTTTAAAAAGAAAGGAAAGTCCGCCGACTTCGCTTCAAAGAGGGACAACGCCAGTGAAACTGCACGAGATGGAACCGTTCCTAAATTGATATCCGAGGTCGGAGGAGGCGGAATTTTTACGTAGGGGTTTTTCCGTTGGTTTCGTTATTCCGAGTTGTTGCCAGCCTGTAGTCCAGTTAAGAACTTGAGATCTGCTATTGAGCTTCCCGAGGTAGTTACCCGCAAGATAGAAAAAGAGGTGGCGGCAGGCCGCCTAGCGGGCCCCTTTTTAGACCGTCCCCTGGACGACCTAGTGGTATCCCCATTGGGAGTTGTGCCAAAGAAGGAGCCTGGGTCCTTTCGCATGATACACCACTTGTCATTCCCTCGTGGTTCATCAGTGAATGACGGGATCCCGGACGCAGAAGTGTCCGTGGTTTATACGTCATTCGACGTGGCATTGAGGTGGGCCAGGCGATTAGGCCCCGGGTCCTTGTTAACCAAGACAGACATTGAGGCAGATTTTAGGTTGTTACCAGTCCACCCGGAAAGCTTCTGCTTGCTTGGATGTTTTTGGAAGGGTGAGTATTTTGTAGACAAATGTCTCCCCATGGGTTGCTCCATCTCATGCGCATATTTTGGAAAATTCAGTGGGTTCCTGGAATGGGTGGTGAGAGACATGTCAGAGGTTCAGTCAATCATCCATTACCTTGATGACTTCCTCTTTATGGGGCCGGCGGGTTCCCCCGATTGCGCATATTCCCTGGCCACTATGCGACATGTCTGTGGTCATTTCGGGATCCCTCTTGCGGAGGACAAAACGTAGGGCCCAACGACATCCCTAAATTTCTTAGGTATCACCATTGTCACCTTATTAATGGAATGTCGTTTGCCTCACGACAAGGTGATTGATTTGAGAGACACGATTGCAGCGGCGATCTTGTGCAAAAAAATGACGCTGAGAGAAGTACAATCCTTGTTAGGTAAATTGAATTTCGCCTGCAGAATTATACCCATGGGGCGTATATTCTGCAGGCGGTTGTCCTTGGCAACAGCAGGGAAGAGTGCGCCGCATCACCGCATTTGGCTGAATGCGGAACTGCGGGCGGACCTGCGGGTATGGTTTTTCTGTGCAGTTTCAACGGGAGATCTCTGTGGTTACAGGACGTGGTGAGTAACTTCGATGTGGAACTCTTTACTGACGCCGCTGGTGCGCACGGTTTCGGTGCATTCTTGGCGGGTAAGTGGTGCGCTGCCCCTTGGGATGAATCGTGGGTGGAGGCGGGGTTTACATCTAATCTGGTCCTGCTGGAAATGTTTCCTATTGTAGTGGCGATGCGGCTTTGGGGCAGTCACCTGTCCAACAGGCGCATCAAGATTAACTGTGATAACATGTGGGTGGTAGAAGCAATCAATAACTTATCGGCGTCGTCTCCCCCAGTCATATGTTTGATGCGGCAGTTGGTGTTCGAATGCTTGCGTTAAAACGTTCATATTTGTGCTGTACATATCCCCGGGGTTGAGAATGTCACGGCTGACGCGTTGTCTCGATTTCAGTGGGACAGGTTCCGGGCGGCGGCCCCAGCGGCGGAAGAAGCTGGGGTGCCCTGTCCAGTGGCGATGTGGGGAGTTCCATTCGGGCGGTATCCCATTTGATCAGCAGATGCTTATTGGAAGCATCATGGGCGGCGTACACGGCCATATGGCGCACGTGGGACGCCTTGGTGTCCCAGGTGGGAGACTGCAGTTCGGACGATGACAGGCTTTGTTTGATGTTGTATTTTGTGGGGAAATGTTTCTCGGAAGGGGTGTCAGTGTCGGCCATGAATAAAAAGGTTGCAGCGCTGGCGTTCTGGTTTAAATTGCTGGGGCTGCAGGATGTAACAAAGGACTTTAGAATCAGGCAGGCATTGAAGGGTTACAGAGCAGGTTGGGTGCAAAGAGATTCCAGGCGCCCGGTGACATTTGAGTTATTAGGAAGTGTAGTAGGGGCGCTCAACAGGGTATGTTCGTCAGAATACGAGACTAATTTATTTAAGGCCGTATTCACATTAGCCTTTTTTGGGGCATTCAGAGTAGGGGAGCTGGTCAGCCCAAGTAAACGAAGAGTGGGAGGCATCCTGGCAGCGGACGTCACATTACAGGACGATTCGGTTCGCATTTTTCTCAGGTATTCCAAAACAGACCGGTCGGGTAAGGGACGGTCGATCTCCCTGTTTCACATAGGGGGCCCTCTTTGCCCGCGGTTAGCATCAGAGTCTTTCATGACCATCAGGCCCCCGGGGGCTATTGACTTCTTTTCACACGCGGACGGTATTCCACTTACCAGATTTCAATTTGCTGCCATATTTTGTAAGTGCCTTACGTGCGTCGGTGTCTGCCCGACAGAATTTGACTCCCACTCTTTCAGAATTGGGGCGGCTACTGAAGCGTCCCGTTGGGGGCTGAGCGAGGCGGTTATACAGAGGATTGGGAGATGGGAGTCAGCTCGGTTCAGGTCCTATGTTCACCCTCATTTAGTTTAGGCTGGGCCTTGTCGTTTATGGTTTAGAATCCTGTAGTCTGTTTTGTTCATTGCAGGTGCACAGATCCTGGTCTGGATACTTGGACATTCTTATGTGGCATGGGGGGCCAAACGGGCCGACGTGAGACCAGAAGGTCGGCAGCTCGGCTTCCCCCGTGACCAGGTCTGTATCAGGTGGCTGGGTTTTCCGGGGATGCTCTGGTCAAGGGTCCTACCCGAGCTACACCGGTTCTCTAGGCTTGATAGAGCCCCTGATATATTGGTGCTGCATGTGGCAGGCAATGACCTGGCCTCCAGATCTACCAGGGTCGTCATTAAAGACATCAAATTTGATGTTTTAAGGATTAGGTCGTCTTTTCCTACTACAATAATAGTGTGGTCGGATATGGTCGCCCGCAACTCATGGAGGTTGGCACGGTCTGTGCAAAAAATCAACAAGGCCAGGGTGAAGCTCAATAAGGAGGTTACCAAGTTTGTGATCAGGAATGGGGGCCTGGCCATTAGACACAGAGAGTTAGAGGAGGACAGCAGCTTATATTTAAGGGGGGATGGGGTGCACTTGAATGCGGTTGGGACAGATCTTTGGGCCCTAGGAATCGAAGACGGGATCCAGAGAACCTTGAGGTTGGGGGCCTCGATGGCATAAGGGGTCATGCCAGCTCGTGGTGGAGGGGTAGGGGGTTCCGGAGCTGGGATCTATTTGACAGGGGATTTGCCGCGGGGCAAATTCCGGAGGGTTACTGATCAGCAGTGATTACCAACCAGGTGGGCATGCAGCTGTCCCCGAACCGGCGAACGCGGTGGGGGCCGGTCACAAGGCTGCATGCCAGTTACAAGCTGTTGTTTGCAAAGAGGTACCTCCGGATCCCTTACCCCAGCTCTCTGGAAGATGTTATTTTAAGAGATTGCTATGTTTAGTTATATTGTTGGTTTTAAATAAACGGGCTGCTTTGGCCTAAATTTATCCAAATTGCCAATGTAGTCTGTGTGTTTTTTATGTAGTGTTAAGAGGTTTTGGGTGGTTGTAGATTGCAGTTTTATGCAAAGGAATAAGCTATACCCTATCATGTACATGTGTCAATCCCCCTTCATGATTGTTACCTTGCTGCAGTGAAGGGGCTTGCGTGTCACAATAAAGCAATGACCTATATGAGTGTGTTGGGGGCACACCCAATATAAGGTCATTGCATCATTGTGGACAGACCAAATTCGATCAGCTGGACAGTCTCTGTTCAGTCATTGAGCTACCTCAGCCCGACCATATGGGCTTGAAAACCACCATCGCCTGCACTCTCGCCATGGTGCGCACCAGTCCAGCACGGCCATCACTATACACTGTTTGCGGCGGTGCGTTAAAACAGTAAGTTTGGTCTGACAGTGTAAAGCAGTATACTACTTACACTACCTGATCTATGCATACACACGCAAAATGTTTTAAAGCACTTTATACCTTCAATTTAGCAATGCAATGTGATTTCTGCCATTTAGGGATTATAACCCTGCTCTGCATCAAATCCATAATTTTTCCCCACAATCCTTCAGGGCAAGGTGAGACATCGCCCCTCCCAGACGCAGGAACAGACAGCACTTCCCCTATAAAAGAATTAAATGGTTAGTCCACCCTCTGTGCTGTTTGTTCCTGTGTCCCGGCAGGTCGGCATCTCCCCTTGGGATTGTGCCTGTGTGCTGGGCTGCAGGTGTCAGTTCCTAGGGTGGCTGAGACGGTGGTACTGAGGCTGTCTAGCCTTCACCCCACACTGGATTTCATCTGTAGGGTTGCCTACCTTTCTCTGCCGAAGGTGGTAGAGCAAGTGTGGAGGGCAAAGCTTTCCTTGCCACTTATGGAGGAGTCGGAGCTGGAGAATGCCGGACGTGGGTGGAAAGCCCCGTGGGGAGTTGCATGGCGGAGGAATGTCCGCATGGCGCTTCTGTAATGCGTAGTTTCTGGCGGGTATGCCGGAAGCCGCATTTTAAACCAATAGGGGCCAGTTTCTTCTGTCACTTCCGGTTCCGGCTCTGGTCCCGCCTTGGGTGACGTCCATAGGCGGAAGTGTTTAAAGGTAAGCGCGTGCAGGCTGGCAGTGGCATCATTGTTATTACTCTGCAGCGGGCAGACTGCAGTCCTTGGGCAGGATATCTTTGGCTAACGATTTCTGCTTCAGAAAAGACAGAGTAATCCAGCCATCCAGAAGGTAGGGCAATGTGTCTCTTTCTGGGTTTCTATGCTATATCATATGGTGGGTTCTTATTTTGCTTATGATGTTGTATGTGTATTTGCAGGCTAAGACAACAGAAGCAGGGAGGCCTCCTCCTACTTATAAAAGATGCCCTGTATGCAATGTGAAATTGCCATTGCCATATGCCAAAACTATGTCAGCAGTGCACCGAAAAGATTTTGGGGGAACAATCTGGTCCTTCTGTGCAAGAGACATTGCAAGCCTTTAGAGAGGAGATTAATTATTCTCTGGCTTCGTTTAAATCGTCTCTATCAGAGTCTGTTGCTTCTACATCGCAAAGTACTGTATCTGTAAATCCTTTGACTGAGGGTGAGAGTCAGGAGCAGGCAGATCTGAATGGAAGTTCTGGTGAATCAGATTCTAAAGAGGTAGAAATTGATACTCCTTCCCGATTTAGGTTTCGGGTGGAAGATACCGAAACTCTGATTGCGGCGATTGAGACTCTTGAATTAAATAGTGAGACAACTGTTACTTTATTCTTTCATGATCAAAGATTCTTAAGCTTTGAAACGCAGATTTCCTTTTACGGTTGAGGATTCGGCTCTGTGGCATAAGTGCCCAAAATTGGATACTCCTTTTTCACAAGTTTCAAAACAGGGTGATCTGGCATTTGAGGATCTAGGGGATCTTAAAGATCCTGTAGACAAAAAGATTGACACTTATCTTAAAAGAACGTGGGAAGCGAATGTGGCTACATTTAGGCCGGCAATAGCTACGACCTGTGTGGCAAGAACCTTGGAGTTGTGGATTAACCAACTCAAGGCAAATATCTTAGCAGGTGCATCAGTGGAACAATGAATGGAGTCGGTTACGATTCTTAATAAAGCAGCTAACTATTTAGCGGATGCATCTGCAGAAACTATAAGATTTACAGCTAGGTTCACTGCTCTGGTGAATGTGTCACGCAGAGCATTATGGCTGAAGACTTGGGATGGTAATTTAGCATCCAAGAATAGACTTTGTGGAGTACCGTTTTCAGGTGATTTATTATTTGGTCCAGATTTAGATCTGGCTTTGGAAAGAACTTTTAATAAAAAGACGTTTCCTAAAAAACAAAAAGTGTCTAATAGAAAGTATTTTCGTAAGCCTGGGGCGAACCAAAAAGAATCCTCTAAGGACCAAAAAGGAAATAATAGATTTTTTTTGACAAATCCAAAAGAAGAGGGTTTAGGTCTAAAGCCTCATCTACACGCGTAGATAAGGCTCCGATGTGTGTTATCAATCGAGCCGCTGAAGCGGCTCGATTGATAAGATCCGACAGGTCGGATCTTGCTACCGCCGATTCCCTGCTCGTTCCCCGCGAGGGGACAATGGCAGGGAATCGAGCGGAAGATAAGCGGCGCGGGGACGAGCGGGTATCGAATCCGGCGGGCGAGCGGGGACACAGAAGAGGCAATCCGGCGGCTAATCGAGCCGCCGGATCGGAGCCTCATCTACGCGTGTAGATGAGGCTTAAGCCATCAGAGAGTCAGACAAAATCACAATGACTTGTGTCTGGCGGTCGGGGGAAGGCTGAAGTATTTTTGCCACACTTGGTCAAGGGTGGTAAGAAGTCAGTTTATTCGACAATCAGATTTGGGTACCGAATCGAGTTTGCCAGCCCCCCTCCGTCAATATTTGTGATTTCAAAACCCTCAAGAGATCCAGATCTCGTTCCAGAGATTTTGGAGATTCTAGAAAACATGTTAAATCAGAATGTAATTTGCAGAGTTCCGAAGAAGGAACAAAGAGAGGGATTTTATTCAACGATATTTCTAGTAAGGAAGCAATCTGGAAAATATTGCCTGATTCTAAATCTGAAAAAGTTAAACCCGTTCATCAGAAAAAAGAAATTTTGCATGGAATCAATTTTTTCCATAAAGGATCTGTTATTTCCAGAAGCGTTCATGGTCTCGTTAGACCTCAGAGATGCTTACTGGCATGTTCCAATTCACAAACGATCCCAAAAATTCTTAAAGGGGAACTGAAGAGAGAGGTATATGGAGGCTGTCATGTTTATTTCCTTTTAAGCAATACCAGTTGCCTGGCAGCCCTGCTGATCCTCTGCCTCTAATACTATTAGCCATAGCCCCTGAACAAGCATGCAGCAGATCAGGTGTTTCAGTGGTTCAGACTTTAAAGTCAGATCTGACAAGACTAGCTGCATGCTTGTTTCTGGTTATATTCAGATACTACTGCAGAGAAATAGACCAGCAGGGCTGCCAGGCAACTGGTATTAATTAAAAGGAAATAAATAGGGCAGCCTCTGTATACCTCTTACTTCAGTTCCCCTTTAAGGTTTGCTCTTCAAATAAACGGAATACTGATGCAGTTTCAATCCCTATGCCTCCCATTTGGGATCACTTCCGCTCCAAGAATGTTTACAAAAATTCTGGGGGAAGCTTTGGTGGCTGGATAGTGTACTGGTTAAGGGCTATGCCTTTGACATGGGAGACCAGGGTTCGAATCCTGGCTAGGTCAAGTACCTATTCAGTAAGGAGTTCAAGGCAAGACTCCCTAACATGAGTTTTTGAGTCGGAAAGGAGAAAAGCGCTATACAAATGTTTGTATTATTATTATTATTATTGATACCTCTAAGGGAAAGGTCGGTCATGGTAATTCCATATCTAGACGACCTATTGATAATGGGCAATTCTGAGGCAGAATTGAAGGATCATCTGCACATGGTGTCAGATCATCTGCAGTCATTAGGATGGATCATAAATCAGGAAAAATCATGTCTATTGCCAAATCAAAGGATGTTATTCTTGGGCATTTTAATAGATTCAGTAAGTCAAAGCTTCTTTCTTCCCGCTGAAAAGGGGGAAAAATTAAAAAGTGCAATTCAAATCCTTCAAAAGGAATTGCGACCTTCATTAAGGCTGATATCTCGAGTATTGGGGTTGATGTCATCAACAATGGTGGAGGTGCCGTGGGCACTAGCGCATCTCAGAAGACTTCAAAAATTTCTGTTGGAAAATTGGGATGGGCAACCTCGAGCCTGGACTTCAGAGTGTCCATTCCAATCTCGGTACGGTTGTCACTTCAGTGGTGGTTGGAGGATTCCAATCTTCTGAAAGGCAATCTTTGGAAGTATCCAACCGAGAAAGTTCTAACCACGGATGTAAGTTCGTGGGATGGGGGGCTCATGTGGACCATGCAGCGTTCCAGGGCAAATGGTCAAAACAGGAGTCTCAGAATTCTTTGAATTGGAGAGAATTGAAAGCAGTGAGGTTAGCACTCATTCAAGCAAAGTCCATGCTATTCAAGACACATGTCTTAATTCAGTCAGACAATGTTACAATGGTAGTATTTATAAACAAACAGGGCGGCACGAAATCCCAGTTATTGCAGGAAGTTGCGGAAGAGATTTTATTCTGGGCAGAAGAGAATGTGTTGTCCTTGAGAGCGGTTCATCTCAGAGGCACCTTGAATATGGATGCGGACAAACTGAGCAGAAACAAGATTCTAGCCTCAGAATGGTCATTAAACAAAAGTGTTTCTGCTGATCGCAGAAAAATGGGGAGTTCCGTCTGTGGATCTTCTGGCATCTCAAGAGAATGCACAGAAGCAAACGTTTTTTTCATTGAATCCAAGGGACGATGCGATAGGGATAAATGCATTCAATTACCAGTGGGACTTTCCCTTGATTTATGTCTTCACTCCTCTGAACATGATTCTGGCTGTTCTGGGAAAATGGAGGAAGAATCGCAGACGAATGATTCTGGTAGCACCTGCTTGGCCAAGGAGATCTTGGTTTGCAATGATGAAAAAATTCACAGTAGAGCAACCGTGGTCACTGCCCCTCAGACCAGATCTATTGGTTCAGGGAGACCTTTGGCATCGACATCTGGATCGGCTGAATCTGGCTGTGTGGATCCTGAATTAATCTGGTTGAGGAGTCTGGGTGTATCGGATAAGGCGGCCTCAACACTAATTGGAAGTCGTAAGGAGGTTACAAGAAAGATTTATTTTAAATATTAGAAATCTTTCCATTTCTGGCTTAAGAAGTCTAAAGCCCCGTCTACACTATGAGATGTTGCAGCGAACCGGCGGCTCGATTAGCCGCCGGATCGCCTCTTCCGCGTGCCTGCCGCGTCCCGGCTCGCGCGCCGCATTCAATTCCCCGCTTGTGCCTGCTCGTCCCCACCGGCACCGCTTACCTTCCGCTCGATTCCCTGCCATTGTCCCCTCGCGGGGAGCGAGCAGGGAATCGGCGGTGCGGAGATCCGTCCTGTCAGATCTTATCAATCGAGCCACATCAGCGGCTCGATTGATAAGGAGCATCGCGGCCGCATCTACTCGTGTAGATTCGGCTTTAGTTTGATAATCTATCGATCCCAGCAGTTCTGGATTTTCTCCAGGAAGGTTGGGAAAAGAATGTCTGTCAGTACTCTCAGGGTACTGATGGCAGCGCTTACCGCTTTTTCAGGTGTTCCCATTTCTACCTCTCCTTAAATTGTAAGATTTATGAAGGCAATCTCAATAAACTTCCAATTTTCAAACCATATGTATCTACTTCGGATCTGTCTAGTTCTGCAAGGGTTGGTCAAAACTCCATTTGAACCTCTAAAGAATAGCTCTCTTAAGATGCTTACATTCAAGGTTGTGTTCTTGATAGCGATTACTACAGCTAGAAGAGTCAGCGAAATTCAGTCCTTGTCAATCAAGAGTCCTTATTTTCAAGACTTTCAGGACAGATTAGTGCTTCAAACAGACCCAAAATTCTGTCCTAAAGTGATGTCAAAGTTTCACAGGTCACAGGATATTGTGTTACCAACTTTTGTGTGAATCCAAAGTGTGAGACTTTCCACGCTTTGGATGTTAGATGTGTTAGAATGTCTAGCTAGAACTGCTGAGATAAGGAAGTCAGATGCATTATTTGTCCTATATTCAGACAAAAATTCAGGTCAGGCTGCTTCGAAGTCTACTATTGCTAACTGGATTAAGTTAGCGATTATTAAGTCTTATAGGGTTATGAATATTGACCCTCCAGCCTCCTTTTAAGGTGCATTCAACTAGGGCCATGGCAGCTTCATGGGCAAATAGGGCAGGAGCATCACCGGAACAAATATGCAAGGCAGCGACGTGGTCAACGTTTTCTTCATTCATTCGTCACTATCGAATTGATGCATTATCTGCTCACGACCAAGCGTTTGGAAGGAAGATTCTCCAAGCGGTCCCACCCTAAGGTAATATTGCTTGTTATCGTCTCACCTTGCCCTGAAGGATTGTGGGCAAAAAGCAGAGTTAGTACCTGCTAACGGTGTTTTCAACAATCCTTCAGGGCAACGGGCCCACCCTGGTGTTTTGTCTTGTCGAATAGTGGCACTGATTGTGGGTTAGTGGATTGTTCACCTGTCGGGTACTTGTCTAAACGCACTGAGGGTGTACTAACCATTTAATTCTTTTATAGGGGAAGTGCTGTCTGTTTCTGCGTCTGGGAGGGGCAAAGTCTCACCTTGCCCTGAAGGATTGTTGAAAACATCGTTAGCAGGTACTAACTCTGCTTTTCCCTGGGACTTTTTTTTGTTTGTAGTTTTTAAAGTTCGCTTGTCCATTGAAAACCATTTCAGTTCACCCAAGTTCGCCGATTCACAGACTTGTGTGGAAGTTCACATCCGTGGTCATTGAATCCAAAATCTGAGGTTTGAGCCATCTCTAATTATTAATACTTATTGTTTGGAAAGTAAATATATATGCTAGAATATAAAGTGATAGACAAAAAAAATGATCAATTAGTAATTAGTGTCTTATGCAAAAATGTGTGCATTACTTTTATATGTGCACATAGACTCCATGTGAGTAGTAATAAAAATATTTCATTGTATATTCAGAAAATTTGATTAACTGCTTGCCGACCGCATCACGCAGATGGGTGTGGCCGTGACGGCATCCCCAGGACCGCCTAACATACGTACGGTGTAAAATCATGGTTCTTTGTTTTGCAGGAGATCGCGCACAGGCTGCACGCACATCTCCTGCTTTGTAGGCGGAGTGAAGCTCCACCTTCAGTCTCCCAGGGGCGATCGCCGCTTTGAGACTTAGGCGGCTACACCGCCATCTAATTCACATGTACAGCGCTGCGATCTACAGCAGCACTGTACTTAGGACACACAAATAAAAACAAAGAAGCAAAGCAACCTCTCCTTAACTTAAAGTCAAGATAATCAAGTTTATGACACTGAATACATTTTTGACAAATTCTTTTTTACCAACAACCATTGGCTAAAAACAATTAAAACCACAATGATGCGTGGCCCCCCCAGGCTCCAATGATCCCAAATACATAGGTATTGGTGGTAAGTACCGGAAAAATAAATATATATAGGTCTTCCATTGAACCAATCCAATATGGTGTCACTCCATAGATTTTGTAGGCATGCAGACCAATTTGCATGTGAACAAGCTTATAAGCAAATGGTGCGACACTGATCCAATAGCAGACAAACATACACATATAGATTAGTTCATCAACTCAACCTGATCCGAAGCCTGATGCTTCACATTGGCTCATATAAGTCTGATACTGGGGACATAATTGGACAGCCATGTGACACGGCTGTCCCCTCCAGAGGCTCAGGGGTGATCGTCTGTCATAGGCTGAAGCCTATGACAGTTGATCACAGGGATTTGCTGGCAGGGAGAGGAAGGGAGGGGGAAGTACATAAATGATAAAAAAGACACATTTTTATTATAAAGAAATAAAGATTGCGGAGCGATCGGACCCCACCAGCAAAGAGCTGTGTTGGTGGGGAGGAAAGGGGGGAGGGGGAAATCACTTGTGTGCTGTGTTGTGCGGCTCTGCAGCTTGGCCTTAAAGATGCAATGGCCCATTTTACAAAAAATGGCCTGTCTTTTGGGGGGTAACGCCTGTGGTCCTGAAGATGTAAGAGTGAACAGAGGCGCCAGCAGGATAAAAGGTTCTAAAAGGCTTAAAATCCCTCAGGAGGTGGTGGTGGACTCGCCTCCCCGAAGCAGACAAGATACTGTCAGTTTTATGACAACAGGTTTATTAATATACTCCAAAACAAACAGTGCAACGCGTTTCACGGGTATGTTCCCGCTTCCTCAGGCAATAAACAGATAGGAGTACGCAGTATAGTCTCAAGGTCACAAATAGCACCTCTAGGCGCTAATCACCTCATTTGCCTATACAGTGGTTGCCTAGGAGGTAACCCACGTTTGTGAGTATATACATTATATACTTTTCATTTCCAACTCCTTGTTTTGCATACTACACTATATTGGGCTCTCTGTATTTCTTTTCATTGTGGTCCTGAAGAGGTTAATTGATAGAAAAAACTGCACTAAAAAACTTAGTGCTTTGGTCATAGGATTGCGTATAATGCACATATTAGTAAAGTGAATGCTGTGCAGTCAAACTTTGCATGGAAAAAATTCAATCAAAAGTTTTGAATCATGAATTAATGATGCTTGGTGTGATTTGCCTTCTTAAAACAAGCCTATAGATTTACGTTTTACACAGCCACACCAACCCCACATGTAGACAGCCTGTTTCAGACTTTTGGCCCTCCTCAGTACATGGCAGGGTTTGATAGGGTTTGGACCAGAACAACAGAGTAACCAAGCAGCTCAGGGTTACCCAAACCACTAGGAATGTATAGGGGGATAAAAGAAACCGAAACGCCCTCCTACTGAAAAGCAATGCTTGGTGTCATATGCCTTCTTTCAAGTCTCTTGAAAATAATCTTTTTATTACAAAATCCTCTTTAACATTACTGCCTTAACTAAAACGCTGCATCCCCGCGGCTTTAATCTAACTAAATCCCCCCTAATTCCCCGGGAGGCAATCCGGGCAACGCTTCCGTGAGAGGCAGAGCTTTCAGCTGCAGCTCTGCCTCTCAGCGTGTCTGTCAGCCTGGATCGCCGCTTCTCCCCCGCCCCTCTTAGTCTTCCTTCACTGAGAGGGGGTGGGGAGAGGTGGAGATCTGCCGCTGATAGATGCGCAAGGAGGCAGAGCTGCGGCTGAAAGCTCTGCCTCCTCCAGCAGCAAAATCCACGACCAAGAAAGTCGTGGATATAGCGGGGGAGAGGGAGGGGGGAGTTGGGGCGGGATTTAGTTAATTACAGCGGCGGGGATGCAGCCTCTTAGTTAACCACTTCCCGACCGCCTAACGCACAGGGGCGGCCGGGAAGTGGAGCCCTTAAGGACCGGCTCACCCACAGAGGCGGCGGTCCTTTTAGGGGCATGGGCGGAGCGATCGCGTCATCCGTGACGCGATCCTCCGCCTCCGCCTGGCGCCGCTCACCCGCCGCAACATCCCGCCAGCCATACGGAAGCGCCGGCGGGATGTTAACCCGACGATCGCCGCATACAAAGTGTATAATACACTTTGTAATGTTTACAAAGTGTATTATACAGGCTGCCTCCTGCCCTGGTGGTCCCAGTGTCCGAGGGACCACCAGGGCAGGCTGCAGCCACCCTAGTCTGCACCAAGCACACTGATTTTTGCCCCCCCCGCCCCAGATCGCCCACAGCACCCATCAGACCCCCCCCCCCCTGCCCACCCCCCAGACCCCTGTTTGCACCCAATCACCCCCCTAATCACCCATCAATCACTCCCTGTCACTATCTGTCAACGCTATTTTTTTTATCCCCCCCCTGCCCCCTGCTCCCTCCTGATCACCCCCCCACCCCTCAGATTCTCCCCAGACCCCCCCCCCCCATGTACTGTATGCATCTATCCCCCCTGATCACCTGTCAATCACCTGTCAATCACCTGTCAATCACCCGTCAATCACCCGTCAATCACCCGTCAATCACCCCCTGTCACTGCCACCCATCAATCACCCCCTAACCTGCCCCTTGCGGGCAATCTGATCACCCCCCCACACCAATAGATCGCCCGCAGATCCGACATCAGATCACCTCCCAAATCCATTGTTTACATCTATTCTCTCCTCTAAACACCCACTAATTACCCATCAATCACCCATCAATCACCCCCTATCACCACCTGTCACTTTTACCTATCAGATCAGACCCTAATCTGCCCCTTGCGGGCACCCAATCACCCGCCCACACGCTCAGATTGCCCTCTGACCCCCCCTTATCAATTCGCCAGTGCAATATTTACATCTGTTCTTCCCTGTAATAACCCACTGATCACCTGTCAATCACCTGCCAATCACCTATCACCCATCAATCACCCCCTGTCACTGCCACCCATCAATCATCCCCTAACCTGCCCCTTGCGGGCAATCTGATCACCCACCCACACCATTAGATTGCCCGCAAACCCGCCGTCAGATTACCTCCCAAATGTATTGTTTACATCTGTTATCTTCTCTAAACACCCATTAATTACCCATCAATCACCCCCTATCACCACCTGTCACTGTTACCTATCACATCAGACCCTAATCTGCCCCTTGCGGGCACCCAATCACCCGCCCACACGCTCAGATTGCCCTCAGACCCCCCCCCCTTATCAATTCGCCAGTGCATTAATTACATCTGTCCTTCCCTGTAATAACCCACTGATCACCTGTCAATCAACTGCCAATCACCCTCTGTCACCCCCTGTCACTACCACCCAACAATCAGCCCCTAACCTGCCCCTTGCGGGCAATCTGATCACCCACCCACACCAATAGATCGCCCGCAGATCCGACATCAGATCACCACCCAAGCGCAGCGTTTACATCTATTCTCTCCTCTAAACACCCACTAATTACCCATCAATCACCCATCAATCACCCCCTATCACCACCTGTCACTGTTACCAATCAGATCAGACCCTAATCTGCCCCTTGCGGGCACCCAATCACCCGCCTACACGCTCAGATTGCCCTCAGACCCCCCCTTATCAATTCGCCAGGGCATTATTTACATCTGTCCTTCCCTGTAATAACCCACTGATCACCTGTCAATCACCCATCAATCACCCCCTGTCACTGCCACCCATCAATCACCCCCTGTCACTGCCACCCATCAATCAGCCCCTAACCTGCCCCTTGCGGGCAAACTGATCACCCACCCACACCAATAGATCGCCCACAGATCCGACATCAGATCACCACCCAAGCGCAGTGTTTCCATCTATTCTCTCCTCTAAACACACACTAATTACCCATCAATCACCCATCAATCACCCCCTATCACCACCTGTCACTGTTACCCATCAGATCAGACCCTAATCTGCCCCTTGCGGGCACCCAATCACCCGCCTACACGCTCAGATTGCCCTCAGACCCCCCCTTATCAATTCGCCAGGGCAATATTTACATCTGTTCTCCCCTGTAATAACCCACTGATTACCTGTCAATCACCTATCAATCACCCATCAATCACCCCCTGTCACTGCCACCCATCAATCACCCCCTGTCACTGCCACCCATCAATCACCCCCTGTCACTGCCACCCATCAATCACCCCCTGTCACAGCCACCCATCAATCAGTCCCTAACCTGCCCCTTGCGGGCAATCTGATCACCCACCCACACCAATAGATCGCCCGCAGATCCGACGTCCGATCACCTCCCAAGTGCAGTGTTTACATCTGTTCTCTACCCTAAACACCCACTAATTACCCATCAATCACCCCCTGTCACTGCTACCTATCAGATTAGACCCCTATCTGCCCCTAGGGCACTCAATCACCCGCCCACACCCTCAGAATGCCCTCAGCCCTTAGCCCTGATCACCTCAGCAGTGCATTGCTTGCATCTATTCCCCCCTCTAATCACACCTTGAGACACCCATCAATCACCTCCTGTCACCCCCTAGCACACCTACCCATCAGATCAGGCCCTAATTTGCCCCGTGTGGGCTCCTGATCACTCGGCCAAACCCTCAGATCCCCCTCAGACCCCCTTCCGATCACCTCCCCAGTGCATTGATTGCATCTATTTTCCCCTCTAACCACCCCCTGAGACACCCATCAATCACCTCCTGTCACCCCCCAAGCACTCCTATCCATCAGATCAGGCCCAATACAACCTGTCATCTAAAAGGCCACCCTGCTTATGACCGGTTCCACAAAATTCGCCCCCTCATAGACCACCTGTCATCAAAATTTGCAGATGCTTATACCCCTGAACAGTCATTTTGAGACAGTTGGTTTCCAGACTACTCACGGTTTTGGGCCCGTAAAATGCCAGGGCGGTATAGGAACCCCACAAGTGACCCCATTTTAGAAAAAAAGACACCCCAAGGTATTCTGTTAGGTGTATGACGAGTTCATAGAAGATTTTATTTTTTGTCAAAAGTTACCGGAAATTGATTTTTATTGTTTTTTTTTTCACAAAGTGTCATTTTCCACTAACTTGTGACAAAAAATAAAATCGTCTATGAACTCGCCATACACCTAACGGAATACCTTGGGGTGTCTTCTTTCTAAAATGGGGTCACTTGTGGGGTTCCTATACTGCCCTGGCATTTTAGGGGCCCTAAACCGCGAGGAGTAGTCTAGAAAACAAATGCCTCAAAATGACCTGTGAATAGGACGTTGGGCCCCTTAGCGCACCTAGGCTGCAAAAAAGTGTCACACGTGGTACCGCCGTACTCAGGAAAAGTAGTATAATGTGTTTTGGGGTGTATTTTTACACATACCCATGCTGGGTGGGAGAAATTTCTATGTAAATGGACAATTGTGTGTAAAAAAAATCAAACAATTGTCATTTACAGAGATATTTCTCCCACTTAGCATGGGTATGTGTAAAAATACACCCCAAAACACATTATACTACTTCTCCTGAGTACGGCGGTACCACATGTGTGGCACTTTTTTACACCCTAAGTACGCTAAGGGGCCCAAAGTCCAATGAGTACCTTTAGGATTTCACAGGTCATTTTGCGACATTTGGTTTCAAGACTACTCCTCGCGGCTTAGGGCCCCTAAAATGCCAGGGCAGTATAGGAACCCCACAAATGACCCCATTCTAGAAAGAAGACACCCCAAGGTATTCCGTTAGGAGTATGGTGAGTTCATAGAAGATTTTATTTTTTGTCACAAGTTAGCGGAAAATGACACTTTGTGAAAAAAAACAATTAAAATCAATTTCCGCTAACTTGTGACAAAAAAATAAAAACTTCTATGAACTCACCATACTCCTAACGGAATACCTTGGGGTGTCTTCTTTCTAAAATGGGGTCATTAGTGGGGTTCCTACACTGCCCTGGCATTTTAGGGGTCCTAAACCGTGAGGCGTAGTCTTGAAACAAAAATGACCTGTGAAATCCTAAAGGTACTCATTGGACTTTGGGCCCCTTAGCGCAGTTAGGGTGCAAAAAAGTGCCACACATGTGGTATCGCCGTACTCGGGAGAAGTAGTACAATGTGTTTTGGGGTGTATTTTTACACATACCCATGCTGGGTGGGAGAAATACCTCTGTAAATGACAATATTTTGATTTTTTTACACACAATTGTCCATTTACAGAGGTATTTCTCCCACCCAGCATGGGTATGTGTAAAAATACACCCCAAAACTCATTGTACTACTTCTCCCGAGTACGTCGATACCACATGTGTGGCACTTTTTTGCACCCTAACTGCGCTAAAGGGCCCAAAGTCCAATGAGTACCTTTAGGATTTCACAGGTCATTTTGAGAAATTTTGTTTCAAGACTACTCCTCACAGTTTAGGGCCCCTAAAATGCCAGGGCAGTATAGGAACCCCACAAATGACCCCATTTTAGAAAGAAGACACCCCAAGGTATTCCGTTAGTAGTATAGCGAGTTCATAGAAGATTTTATTTTTTGTCACAAGTTAGCGGAAATTGATTTTAATTGTGTTTTTTCACAAAGTGTCATTTTCCGCTAACTTGTGACAAAAAATAAAATCTTCTATGAACTCACCATACTCCTAACGGAATACCTTGGGGTGTCTTCTTTCTAAAATGGGGTCATTTGTGGGGTTCCTATACTGCCCTGGCATTTTAGGGGCCCTAAACCGTGAGGAGTAGTCTTGAAACGAAATTTCTCAAAATGACCTGTGAAATCCTAAAGGTACTCATTGGACTTTGGGCCCTTTAGCGCAGTTAGGGTGCAAAAAAGTGCCACACATGTGGTATCGCCGTACTCAGGAGAAGTAGTATAATGTGTTTTGGGGTGTATTTTTACACATACCCATGCTGAGTGGGAGAAAGATCTCTGTAAATGGACAATTGTGTGTAAATAAAAATTAACAAATTGTCATTTACAGAGATATTTCTCCCATCCAGCATGGGTATGTGTAAAAATACACCCCATACTACTTCTCCTGAGTACGGCAATACCACATGTGTGGCACTTTTTTGCAGCCTAACTGCGCTAAGGGGCCCAAAGTCCAATGAGCACCTTTAGGCTTTACAGGGGTGCTTACAATTTAGCACCCCCCAAAATGTCAGGACAGTAAACACACCCCACAAATGACCCCATTTTGGAAAGTAGACCCTTCAAGGTATTCAGAGAGGGGCATGGTGAGTCGGTGGCAGATTTCATTTTTTTTTGTCGCAAGTTAGAAGAAATGGAAACTTTTTTTTTTTTTTTTTTTGTCACAAAGTGTCATTTTCCGCTTACTTGTGACAAAAAATAATATCTTCTATGAACTCACTATGCCTCTCAGTGAATACTTTGGGATGTCTTCTTTCCAAAATGGGGTCATTTGGGGGGTATTAATACTATCCTGGAATTCTAGCCCCTCATGAAACATGACAGGGGGTCAGAAAAGTCATAGATGCTTGAAAATGGGAAAATTCACTTTTTGCACCATAGTTTGTAAACGCTATAACTTTTACCCAAACCAATAAATATACACTGAATGGGTTTTTTTTTTATCCAAAACATGTTTGTCCACATTTTTCGTGCTGCATGTATACAGAAATTTTACTTTATTTGAAAAATGTCAGCACAGAAAGTAAAAAAAATCATTTTTTTGCCAAAATTCATGTCTTTTTTCATGAATATAATAAAAAGTAAAAATCGCAGGAGCAATCAAATAGCACCAAAAGAAAGCTTTATTAGTGACAAGAAAAGGAGCCAAAATTCATTTAGGTGGTAGGTTGTATGAGCGAGCAATAAACCGTGAAAGCTGCAGTGGTCTGAATGGAAAAAAAGTGGCCGGTCCTTAAGGGGTAGAAAGCCCTAGGTCCTCAAGTGGTTAAGGCAGTAATGTTAGAGGATTTTATAATACAAAGCTGATTTTTAGGTGACGACAGTGTCTCTTTTAAAAAGAAAACTTGTAGTAATTCAGCGATAAGTGAATATTTGTGGTTACCCACAATGCACCACTATTGAATATGCAAATTATTTTTTTTATGCCCCTGTAACCAGTAAACCATGTAATCATGTCATGAGACACTTCTATCCATTGATCTTTAAAAAAGTAAGAAAATGCATTCATGAAAACCCTTTAGTAGCAACTAAAAACCTAATATGATTATTAATATATAAGAGGATTTGCTGATTTTTACCAAGGCTATTAATGTCTACAAGCCATCCAGTCATGATAAGGTGCCTCTTCCTCTGTGCTCCAGCTGTCCTGCCAACAGTTTTGTGGAATTGCTGCTTTGTCATGGGCTTCTGTTCATCAGCCTGGGCTTGATTTAAATAGTCAGGTCCATTCTGTCAATTGGTACGGCCGCGCTCATGACATCATGATGCAGCATGCTCCTCGCTTGCACGTCTTCGTCTTTCCATTATTATTTCCTAACCATGGCATAGTGAATCAGAGCATGATCTCAGCAAATGTTAATGCCAAACTGGTCATTTTAAATAAAGTTAATTGATTCAAAATTAATCCTCCCAAAAGATGCACTTAAGTTAATAGAGGGAAAGGCAGGACAAAGATTCTTTAATTAATTTATAATGTTTTTTCATAGGATATAATGCCCCAAAAATGTATAAACTTTACTATATCATTTGATCATTCAATATACCTCATAAAAAGATAGATCTTGTTAGTACAAAACTACTTCTGTCTGCAGCGGATGACTAAAGGCATTTGGTACAGTTTTGTCTGTGCCAACTTTCTGCTTGGCTTGAAACCTGCAAATACTGTAGTTCCAAGTTGATGTAGAATTATGCAAAAGTTACTGCAAAACTATGGAGCTTGAAAATGGACAAATGCTTTCACTGCAAGAGTGGATTAGTTAATTAACATTTTAGATTTTCATAATATTTAGCATAATTCTGTATAATACATTAATTCTCAATTAACCCAAATGTATTAGCTTCTTAATGACAATCCCTACAGACTAATGTGTACTTTAGTACATGAAGACTTGGCAGCTGGCACTGGTGTGTACTAGCTTTTAAAAAATTTAGCCGACAGTCTAAGGGATAATAATTAAAACAAATTAAAAAAAGCTAACATTTGTATAGTGCTTTTCCCCAGTCGGATACAAAGCACTTGAGAGCTGCAGCCATGCAAAAGTTATGGAGCATTATGGTGCCTTGCCCAAAGACTGCTTGTTGAACAGGTAACTGGCTCAATCAATATTCAAACCAGAGACTCTAACCAGTATTAGCTGTTCAAGGTAGATGGATGATCGAGAGGCTTCTCCATTCCCCCCAGCCCACAGCCGCTTGTTTGTGGCCGTGCTTCCTTCAGTGTATGAGTGGGGCCACACTTCACAGGTGCAAGCACAGCACACAAAAGCTGTATTTGGACGGGAGCATGCGGACGTAAACACATTTGATAAGCTCTTGCTGAATATGTTCAGAGAGTCTTAGCACTGAATCAGTGGGGTCGTAGAGGATGGGGGAAGATATTTCGTTTTCCTTTTTATATTCATTTCAAGTACCCTTTAAGCAGGGGCGTAACTAGAAATCACTGGGCCCCCCTGCGAATATTTGGGTGGGGCCCCCCCCCATAGGTGCCAAATAATCGTAATGGGGCAGCGTTTCACTGTAAATTAATTGTAAAGTGGGCAGCATTTTACCAGACAATCGTAATGTGGGCCAGAAAATCGTAATGTGGGCAGAGTTCACCAGAAAATCGTAATGTGGGCCTTTAGAAAATCATAATGTGGGCAGAGTTCACCAGAAAATCGTAATGTGGGCAGAGTTCACCAGAAAATCGTAATGTGGGCACCAGTCACCAGAAAATCGTAACGTGAGCAGCAGTCACCAGAAAATCGTAACGTGAGCAGCAGTCACCAGAAAATTGTAACGTGGACAGCATTCACCAGAATATCGTAATGTGGGACAGAAAATCGTAATGTGGGCAGAGTTCACTAGAAAATCGTAATGTGGGCAGCAGACACCTGAAAATCGCAATGTGGGCAGCAGACACCTGAAAATCGTAATGTGGGCAGCAGACACCTGAAAATCATAATGTGGGCAGCAGACACCTGAAAATCGCAATGTGGGCAGCAGACACCTGAAAATCGCAATGTGGGCAGCAGACACCTGAAAATCGTAATGTGGGCAGCAGACACCTGAAAATCGTAATGTGGGCAGCAGACACCTGAAAATCGCAATGTGGGCAGCAGACACCTGAAAATCGTAATGTGGGCAGCAGACACCAGAAAATCGTAATGTGGGGAGCAGACACCTGAAAATCGCAATGTGGGCAGCAGACACCTGAAAATCGTAATGTGGGCAGCAGACACCAGAAAATCGTAATGTGGGGAGCAGTGACCTGAAAATCGCAATGTGGGGAGCAGTGACCTGAAAATCGCAATGTGGGCAGCAGTGACCAGAAAATCGTAATGGCAGCAGTGACCAGAAAATCGCAATGTGGGCAGCAGCGGCGGCAGGATACATACCTTCTTCCTTGCGTTCCATCGCCGCCTTCTCGCTCTAGCGGCTGACGTCACTTCCGGAAGCGGAAGTGACGTCAGCCGCTAGAGCGAGAAGGCGGCGATGGAACGCAAGGAAGAAGGTATGTATCCTGCCCGCCGCTGCTGCCCACACACCTTCACTAGCTGGAGGGGAGCGCAGAGGGGAGAGCCCCGAGGTGAGGGAGAGGGGGGAACTTCCCCTCTCCCCGCCGACTGTGGGCAAGGCTTTCCCCTCATGCTGCCACCCCTCCAGCCCCCCAAAAACGGCCCCGAACGGGCCCCAGGGGGGGGCCGGGCCCCCCCGCGGGCGCAGGCGCTGCAGGGCCTATTGCTACGCCCCTGCCTTTAAGATCTAGACCAGCCTATCAGCTCTTTTGACTTCCTGTATATCTTAGTTTAAGTTTCTCTGGGATGCTCTATTTAAACTCAATCATGTTACTAATAAAGAGTTGTGAGTAGTTCCAATAAGTATTTTTTATTAATTTCTGCAGTGTTTTACTGCCCTATTCTAGCTTTAATTTTAGACCAATCACAAGAGTACAGAGTATTCTCAAGTCTTGTGATTGGCCTAAAATGTCAATGGTATTCCAATTACTGTGGTAAAATTTGGTATTCTTTGGTCCAATCAGATAATGCAAAAAATGAAAAAAAAAAAAAAACTTCTGAAAAACAGGAAAAATCTGGAAAAAGGCAAATCAGTAATCATCATTGGCGGAAATTGAAATTTCTGTGGAATTGGAAATCGCCATTTCCAACTATTCATATCGCAGTGTGCTGGAAAGTTATTTTAAACAGGAGATGAAAATTATCTCCTAGGAGAAAACTCAGGAGAAAAAGTGAATTGGATCAGGCCCAGTGTATCTTCTATTTCTCCACATAACACATCATTTATTTTAGATGTTATCATATCTTTACAAGGTTTTCATTCTCCTTGCTCGTCATAGCATCACACTCCTTGCAAATGTGTTGGAGGAATGGGGGGTGGGGAGTCACTTCATGTTAATGCTGCTGAACAAACAGTTACCAGCATTCTCCAGTCACATGACAAGTGCTGCAGGGAGAGCAGAGGTTAACCTGGCAGTTAATTTACAATGAAAGAATACCTTGAATGGTAGATAAAGGCAAACAATACTACTTTCTGGATGACCCTCATATTTTCAATTGAATATAATGTTTGAATGATTAGCAACTTATTCCACTCCAATACGCATTCCAACTTGTAAAGGGAGTTGTAGTACTATCACTGAGTACTTTTTTTTTTTTTTCATTGCATTACATTATCCTATATTAATGCTCAAAGCTGTTTTGAGGGGCCTAACCGAAGTAGCAATTACAAAGTATCCAAAAGGGTCGCACACTCAAGTAGACAAGGGGCTTGATTCACAAAAGAGTGCTAACTGTTAGCACGGCCGTTTTCGCGTGAATTTTCGCATTGCGCGTGATCGTGAATTTTTGCGCGAAACGATAGTTTTTTTTTAAAGAAAATTAGCGCGAAAAAACCCGTGCTAAGAGTTAGCACCGCTTTGTGAATCAGGCCCAAGAAGCGTAACAAGGGGATAACCACAGTTTGCAGAAATACCGAGACAAGGAATAATGTGCAATAAGGTTCATTGTGAGGCACATTTGTGCAAAAATGTGCATACAAATATATCACCATATCATGTAAATAAAATGCAAACATGCAGTCACTCTATATATACAGGATATGTACAGGGACAGCACAATATGACAGTGTGCACATAAAAACCTCAGTGAACCTAACTATCTATATACACAGATTAAATACACAGGAAATATGTACAAGATATAAACGGCATATACACAACCAGGCAACAGCATAGGAGGGAGCTGGAAAGAGCAAAGTCATAATGCAGAGTACAGCAACCAGTTGTCAGGTACAACGGCAGATCAGGGATCGTGGTCAGGAAACAAAATTGTTCAGAGACTCGGAGCCGACAGCAAATAGTTCTGTCCCCTAGCGGGGGAAGGGCAGTCCAATTACCAACAGGATGCAGCTTATGGTGTGATCCTGCAGAAAGTTGTCATAAAACCACCCACAGGCAAGACTATGAATTACAGGTCTTTTCCAAAGACAGTAGAAAGCTGCCTGCTGGTAAACAAAGAAAGTCCAGGACAATCGGTCACGATAGAACTGTGGGTGGACAGTGGAAGTCCAGGGTAGCCAAAGTCAATACTGCCACCAGCAGGCAGAACATGGCAGGAAACAATTCCTAACATAGCCCCCCTTTAAGGAGCGGCCTCAGGATGCACCAAAATATTACCCCCCCCCCCCCCCCCAAGTTCCCAAGAAACAGCAGCTGGCCAATAAGGCAGGCATCAAATGCCTAGGCAGGGTGGGCAGCAGATGCCCAGGCTGGGCAGGGCGGGAGATACTCCAAAAAATAACATTACTGGATCTTGTTGGTCAACAGGAGTCTTTGAAAGATGTGTGGCATAAGTTCTGAGAGTCCCAGGCAAAACAGTAGGCTGGATAGTGGACAGGAGACCATCAGGCAAGACAGTAAACTGTACAGTGGACCAGAGTCAAATAGGCAGGAAAGCAGACTGTACAGTGGACTGGAAGTCCTCATCTGTCCCTTGAACCATAACACATTTCCTGGAACAGTAGCAGGCTGCGACTGGATAATGGATCTGGAGCATAAAGTCTCATGAAGGGCAGAAATCTGCAAAGTTGTTGGTAACAAAGTGTCTCTGGCAACTAAATACAGATTTAGAAAATCTCTGGTAACTGAGCAAAAGCATGCATCATCAGTTAGGCAAACAGCAAAGTCTTTGGTGGCTGGGGAAAGATAGTTGCAGTCTGTATGGGATGCAAAGGACAGGAGTTGACTAAAGGTTGCATCGGACAGGAGTTGACTGGAGGCTGCACAGGAGAGACGTTGGTCAAAGACTGCATTGGAAAGAAACCATTTGGTGTTTGTACTACAGTAATGAAGGCTGTAGGGAAATATGTGCATTTTTGCTTTGTCTTTTGGATCAATCAAAAAAAAAATCTTGTTGTGACTGGATACTGGCATGACCATGGTATGGATCTAATAGATGTTTGTTTAGAGACAGATTTATTCCTGTTCAGATACAGATAATTCAGCGTAGTGGGAGTTGGTTGCCAGGAGTGTCTGATATATGGATGGTGTAACTGCTGTAGGTCGTGAGTTCTGGGCAGGGTTAGAGGTATACAGTGGGTTGACAGAAGAATAGTGTGAAAACTGCATGATAAGATCTCTAGCCAGGTAGAGATTAGAACAGAAACTGATGTATGTTTGCAGAGCTTATGAACGGAGTCAGTTGCACACCTAAAAGCTGACAAATATTAACCTTTCTCAGAGTAAAATTCAAAAAATTCTTTCCTATCCTTCAAAAAATTGAATGGTCAATCTGATCAGAATAAACAAAAAACAAGCAAAAAAAACAACTAATTGATTTCTAATGGGCAATTGACATTCAGACCATTTAACTGCTTGGGAGATCTAAACTATGTGAGAGGTATCTAGAGAGTTAACGCAAGGAAGAGAGTGGCAACATAAGGGCAGCATTTCTTGATAAACAGCAATTAAGGCAGAGGCTGATTCATACTTTTATATAGTAGACATTCCACTGCACTCATACAACCAGTCACAAAATCTCTACTCTGCTTAGAGTACAATTTAAAAAATACCTTTCCAATTATCTTTAAATAACTATAATACATATCAATCTGTTCAGAAGTAAAAGTTGACACGGACTTGAATTTTTACAAGTAAAGCAGTGAAAGGAGTGGTCAGTTTTCAGACCCACTTGACCATCAAGGATGACCTAGAAATAATACTCTGTGATTTCTTAGCTAGTACTAGCATTTAATCTGATCAACCACAATAAAAGACACACAGACAGTTTGTGGTTGACAAGCAGATTGAGTGTATTGCCTTTGAACATTATATTTATACACAAATTTGTATAGGCTGCGCAAACTCAATAGACATAGAAATTCTGGCACATTTACATGATAGGAATTTCCCAGCATAAACATATGACATATCTCTGCAGGTGTCATTGACAGTTAGAGTGGTACATTCAAAGTTACTTTCGGTTTCATTCGGCCGATGCAGTTTAACATTTTCCTGTATACTTGAAGAGATAGGCAAAGATAGAACAGGAAAGCAGAAGTAGGAATGCAGTGTTGCATGACAGGTACAGTCTTTAAAGAGACACTGTACCAAAAATTACAATGTTTTTTCTACCATCCTACAAGTTCCTAAAGCTATTCTAATGTGCTCTGCCTTACTGCAGCACTTTCTACTAGCACAGTCTCTGTAATAAATCAATGTATCTTTCCCCTGTCAGACTTGTCGGCCTGTGTCTGGAAGGCTGCCAACTCTTCTGTGCTGGTCTGTTTATGCACACCCCTCCAGGCCCCTCTCTGCACACTCCAGTGTGTGTGTTATTTACATAAGCCAGCAGGTCTCTGCTATCTTATCAGTGATAGAAGAGAGCTGGATAAAAATCCTCCTCTGTTAGGCTGTGAAAGTAGCTGGGTTGACACATACTGAGGAATTACAAACACAGGCACAGGCAGAGCTGTCTGCAGGAAGCCTGTCACTTCAGTGCATGAGAGAAGCAGGGGACAGAAGGTAAACACACAAATGATCTCTTGAGATTCAAAAGGAATGCTGTATACAGCCTGCTTGTGTATGGATGTATTTTCTATGTGTGGACATACTGTACATCAACCTACTTCCTGTTTTGGTGGCAATTTTGTTTGTTTATAAACAAACTTTTTAAAACTGTTTTTGACTACTTTTAATGCGGCGGGGAGCGGCGAAATTGTGACAGAGGGTAATAGGAGATGTCCCCAAACACACTGGTATGTTTACTTTTGTGTGATTTTAACAATACAGATTCTCTTTAAGCTGTAGCTAGACCCAGAGAGAGAAATAGAAGCTTAGTGCATTATATATGGATCCTAAGATGGCTGCAGAAGACAAGATGGCTGACAGTGTATATACTTATGTTTAGAATTCCTTACAATTCCCTCCTTTTTAGACATTTTCCAAAGGAAAAATGGCTACACAGATTATGCTAGTGTTGTCCCCTAAGGATTAGTATCCTGGGGGATGCCAATTCTTGCTTTTCTTGATACAATCTAATTGTATCTTCATGAAAAAGATCACAGGCGTCCGAGCCATTAGGCAGCTATAAATTTTCGCCTAAGGCGACAGGAAGAGGCAAGGGCGCTTCTGCACTGAGTAGTGAGAGAAGAAATGCCTCTCAGCTGACTCAGGTGTCAGTTTACACAGCAGCAGCGGGGCTGACTGGACTTCAGCTCAATGATTCAAAGAACCACAGTAATGAATGAGTCAGTGAGAGAAGGCACTCATCCTAGTCAGGGATCCGAGGAGTACAGCATCATCAGCTCCTGAGTCCGAATCCTGAGAATTCAGTCCCTCTCTCTCTGCTACGGGTAACTGCGTGGATGTAGAGACTGTGTAGCAGCCAGGCATTGACTTCCCCCCCAGGCCGCCTTTCATTCAATGATTTAGGGTTGGTCCTGTGTCTGCTGTATTCAGGTTTGTTGATGTAAGGCAATGTAAAATACTAGGCTAGCTGATAAAAGTGCAATTAGAGGGCAGGCTAGCTGGTAAATATACACAGCATGATGTAGAACTCGTCTGGAGGGTCAGTGGGAAAAAATCTGTCTGGTCTCTCTCCATTGTTATAATGACTGCATGTGCAGATAAGGTCTTAAACAGGTTGAAAAGTTTTGACAGTCCCTAGACTCCAGGAGGGCTGCTTGCTAACTTGTGTAAGAGATTGGCAGGGACAGCAGTCCTATTACCAGCAACTAGTCTCTGTGTAATGTGGGACTGAAATACAGATAAACTGCTCCATCTCAGGCTATTCTCAGTCTCACTCCACTCCTCCTATCTCTGTATGTGTATAGTGTATGTCTACTGTGTGCTGTGTATAGTGTGCTCTGTGTGTGTGTGTGTGTGTGTGTGTGTGTGTGTGTGTGTGTTGTGTGCAGTGTGTGTACTGTGTGTGTGTATGTTGTGTGCAGTGTGTGTACTGTGTGTGTGTATGTTGTGTGCAGTGTGTGTACTGTGTGTGTGTGTGTACTGTGTATAGTGTGTATGTTGTGTGCAGTGTGTGTACTGTGTGTGTGTGTGTATGGTGTATGTGTGTGTGTGTGTGTGTATAGTGTGTGTATAGTGTGTGTACTGTGCTGTGCATGTCTAGTGTGTGTGTGTGTGTGTGTGTACTGTGTATAGTGTGTATGTTGTGTGCAGTGTGTGTACTGTGTGTGTGTGTGTATGGTGTATGTGTGTGTGTGTGTGTGTATAGTGTGTGTATAGTGTGTGTACTGTGCTGTGCATGTCTAGTGTGTGTGTGTGTGTGTGTGTACTGTGTATAGTGTGTATGTTGTGTACACTGTGTGTGTGTGTGTGTATAGTGTGTGTGTGTGTACTGTGTGTGGTGTGTGTGAGTGCATGCCGCAATAAGTATATTTTATGGTGAAACGCTCTGCTGCATAACAACTATTTTCTGGTGAACCCATGCCGCAATAAGTACATTTTCTGGTGAAACGCTGCTGCATTATGATTTTCGGGGGTCTTGGGGGTGGGGTTCACCACAGGAGTGGTGTTCACCATGAGGGGTGCGGGGTATGGGACTGGGGGCAATCACGGGGGGGGGGGGGGGGGGTGCCACAGGATTTCTCGCCTGGAGTGACAAAATGGCTAGAGACGCCCCTGAAAAAGATAATCATACTAATGCCAATTATTTAGCCTTATACAGAACTAACATATCAGTGGGTAAAATTCTGGTCACAGTCTCCCAATGAGATAATGGACATAACATGAAAAGTTGTTTGTGACATTTACTCTAGCACAGCACATGGTTAGCAAACTAATCTTGAACAACCACTTAAACAATGGTCAACCAAATCAGACTAATCAGGAAAGAACCAAATCAGAAATTACTCAGGAAAAAACCCAACAATTATTTTTCCTGATGCAGATCAGAACTAAGAACACTTCTCTTCTCTGATGTAATTTAGTAGTACACTCATGTGTTTAACTTAGCTTGCGCCAGGAATATTTCTCTTGGATCAATACAAGAAAGAAACTTTCTTATCTTAGTACTTACTCCAAGAGAAGCTTCCATCTGCTCTTTTCTGGAAAAGGGCTTTTCTAAATACTAGGCCTCAGGTAGGCCAAGGTCAAAAAACCCTTATGATAGCAACTAGCTCATGCATAAGGTGGCTATATTTGGGAGAGGGTGGTCTTGACTCTACAATTTAGTTCACAAACCGTTTGTGAGGCATGGCAGACTTCTCACCTTCCATCAGCCACTGTACTCCAAGCTATCTCTGTATCCTTTACTCTAAGTCACACACTCCTGTTAAACCAGGGGGTGGTAAGATAACACCAACTCAACTACAATCATACTCAGGCCTTAATGCCCAGAGTACAGAGGCTGAGATCAGAAATACAGGAGTACTGCCAGAACTCACCAAACAAATCAAAACGTAGCTACAGGCCTCAGTCCAGGACATATTTGTGAAAGGGAATACAGATCACAGCAAGAGACTAGGGAACAAGGCTGCATGAGACCATCAACATCTCTGGCCTTCCAATTATCCCATATTAAATATACCAATCCGGTTGCTCAAGGCAACTGTGTTGCTGTGAAATTGTAGTCCATCACACCAATCATACTGACCAAAGCCTGTTATGGTTGCTCAGACAAACTGAACATGCAGATATAATTTTCTGCAAAGCAGGTAAAAAGAAAGAGGCCTATTTTATTACCTGACTGATCACAGGCTGGAGGGAATTGATGAGGTTTCACAGTATGTTTATCCTTCTTTGTGAAATAACCAAGAAAACATGCTATACTATCCTCAAAATGATTAGCACTTCTATTTTATAATTATCAGAGCGTGGATTGTAACTTATTTTATTGAACGCAAAGTTATACCAGAGTCTAATCATGCAGTCAAAATCCTTTGGATCAAAAGACCTATCCTTAACATAGCCATACACCTAGCTAATTAGCTTCAGGGACTTTTCACTGGGGTAAATTAGCAAAGAAATGATGCCATTCATCCTCTGCATTCTCAGCCAATAATGCATAGTAATCAAGGTCTTGTGGACTCATTCTAGCAGATTCTCAGTACCCAGTATAGCTTCAGTGGTCAGTTTAATGGGCAGAACGTCTGTTACAAATACTGGACAGCAAACCAGGGGATGACCCACGGTGTGCAGAAATACTGAGACTGAGACCAGGAATAATGTGCAACAAGGTTTATTGCAAGGCAATTTTGTTCAGAAACGTATGTACAAGAATATCACCATATCATGCAAACATGCAGTTACTCTAGATTCAGGATGCATACAGGGACCCCACAGTATGACTGACTGTGTGCACACATAACCCCAGTGAACCTAATTATCTAACTATATGCACAGAATATATATGCATAGGAAATATATACGAGATAAGATATATAAAGCACATATACTGTACAAACAGGCAATTATACCGGAGGTTGAAGGCAAGAACAAAGTCAGGATGGAATTCAGAGTACGGCAACAGGTTATTAGGTACAAGGGGGATCAGGGATCAAGGTCAGCAAATTGGATTGTCCAGGGACTCCGAGCCGACAGCAAACAAAGTTCTGCCCACTAGGAGAAAGGGCAATTCTTAGAGTTCTTAAGGATAACATTGACAGAGCCTGTAATGACCGTCTGTCTGAATGAAATCAGATGGAGAGGTCGGGGGGGGGGGGGGTTAAATACATACCTGTCCTGTGGCCATGTTTCCAAAGACTGTCAAAGGTCTTCATTAACCTCCGCCCGTGTTGCTGTGGCCCACCCCCAGGTAAGCAGCCATTCATCAGGATGGGTGTGGTCAAAGCCTTGGTGATGAGTTTGAAAAAAATTGCTAGGGCCCATTCTGAAAAGGAGGTGGAGCAATCACCTGCCTGGAGGTAAGAGGTCAGGACATGTGGGTATTTAACCCCACGACCCCACCCAATCCTCAATCATTCAGACAGAGCCTGTCAGTACAGGCTCTGTCAATTTGGCTTTAGGTACTCTTTAGTCAATGCCTAATCACCCACAAGATGCAGCTGGTGGTGTGATCCTGCAGAAGGCACTGATGAAACCAACTGCAGGCAAGGCAAGAAATTGCAGATCTTTCCCAAAGTCAGTAGATGGCCATATGCTGGTGAGCAAAGGACCAGGACATTCAAAGTCAGGATAGAACCAGCCACCTGCTGGTGGACAGTGGAAGTCCAGGGTAGCCAAAGTAAATACTGCCACAAGCAGGGAGAACATGGTAGGACATGATTTGTAACAACTGTGTGGACCTTTTGGATACTTTCCCATTGTCCTATAGTTCTGTGCAGAAGCAATATCATAAATATTTCTATAGAAAACAGGAAAGGGAGTATCTGATTTGTAGATGGCTGATGTTGCTCTCTTCTGACACTTTCATGTATCTATTGTTTTGTATTTTAGCCTTTCCTGAAGTGGCCTCCTATTGTAGATGGCAGCATTTAGAACAGATGTATTGCTTGGTTTGAGGATTTGGATTCATAAAACAATAAGCTACAATAATTGTATGTTTTCATTACAGAATAATCACATCTTTGCGACATCTGTGTCAAAACAGCATTGATAAAAGTGTTGATGAATGGGTTTGGGTTTTGCCAGTCCTGCACATGTTTTCTTCTGCAAGTACACCTGGAAGCCCACAAAGAATGCCAGAGAGTAATCAAGAGGACATCTGGGCTGGCCTTGAAGGTCTTCCATATGCTAAAATGAAAGCACAAAGGTGAGTGTGTATACCTAAGTGTACTTAAACTAACTTAGAATCAGGGTCTGGTCGGAACTGCAAATTACCTGTATGACTGGGCACGGGGGACATAGGACACAGGGAAAAGAGGACGCAGCATACAGGGACACTAGACATTGACTGCAGTATAAGTATGGACACAGGAGTCCGGATGTGGGGGGATATAGGATGGGGGGGGACAGAGGATGACGGAGGACATGGATACACAGAAAGTGCCAGGGGACACCAGAGGAGACGAGGACAGAGGATGACACAGGACAACTCCACAGAAAACAGTGGAACACCAGAGGATGACATAGGGGGAGACACAAGAAGAACAAAGAAGGGTCAATAGGGACATAATAGTTGGGGGAAAAGATCCATAAGACACCCCTGCAGTATAGGCGCACCATGTTTAGTATATTTTTTTCCCCTGGTTGTTGTCCTCTAAATCTGGGTGCGTCTTATGGACAGGGAGTCTTATAGTCCAAAAAATATGGTATTTCGGAGGTGTCTGATGTGATAAAACACTTAAAAACTGTTTTAAAAAGAGGTAGTGTAGTTCTTACCTCTCCTGATGAAAAACTGCCAGTTGGAATTTTACATTTTATTGATAACTTTTTATACTGTTTTTAAATGTTTATCACTTTGGGCGCCTTCAATTTTTTTTTCCGTTGAAACTGAGTGAGGACCGGCATCTGCCCGCAAGCTCTGTGGGTGGTTACAAATCTTTCCATCTAGGAAAAGTGATAGGTATTCACCATTCCACTTTGTATTCACATACATCATGCATGAAAAAGGGCTTGTAGAAGCTGAAAAACTGACTGGTGCCATCACTCTACTAGTATATCATCTTTGTTCGAACTACTTTATCTGCACGCCAAGCTGTGTGGATTACTGCTAGACAGTTTCTAAATAAATCTTTCATGATTTTTTGCAATCAAGGAAGTCCCCATTTATATGCCAGTGTTCTCCCCAGAATTTTTTTGCGCACTATTTTTATTAGATTAATAAATTCACTCTACATAATTAGGCAGAATCACTTACCCCCCCCCCCCCCCATCCACCCCTTTCCCAGATCAGACACAATCATGCAGAGTCCCCTCTTTCACACCACTCCTGGTCCACTTGAGCAACTTCTTGGTCTAAGGGTACGTAGATGACCCACCCTATGGGGCCACAATCTATATAGCAGCTAGCTGAGATTCAGTTGAACAGAAAGATCAGGAGGGGTGCATACATACATAAAATTGTTTATAAGCAATCAACCAATTGGATGGGAGTACGATTAATTTATATCCAGATTTATCTTGGAGAACATGATCTATGCGCAGATCAGTGAAGCCAGTATTGGAGGAACTTAAAAAGGCGGATGCACTCTATAAGTGGGGTTTTCCATTTAGTGTAAATGTGAGTTTGAATGGGAAATCAGCAATTTTAAGATCTAAAGATGACTTCCAAAAAATTCTGCGAAGATTTGGAAATCCCACAGGTGGCATTTGAAGATTGGAGAACTGCTGGTTTGACTGTGCCTTATTTTCCTCAGGATAAATGGCAGAGGAGAAATGGACAAAGCCATAAGTCCATTCAGAAAGGGCCATTACTTAATGAGAGGATTTAATGTCAGATCTATTGGTGATACATAAATTACTAATTGCAGTTAAATTGTCTTCGAGTATGTTTTTGGGGAGAGACTTGAACTCAAGTCTTTGAGTTGATACATGTAGATCCTGGGGGCAGGGAGGAGGAGGGGTTTCTGCTGTCTAATCATCTCAGGGATCCCTATGGGGGGTTCTCTAGGGGTCTTGAGCAGGAGAATGAGGTTGTCATACTTAGTTTTTGTTTTTACTTTTTTTTCCTCTGGCCTTCCTGTTCGGAGAGTGGGGTTAGTTATTAATTATGGAAGATAATGTGAGGATTCTTTCATATAATGTTAGGGGTTTATGCTCTCCCAATAAGAGAAGTAGGTTATGGCTGTGGAGATTGAAGCCAGGCATGGTGTTCCTCCAGGAAACTCATTTTACTAGTGATAGTGTTCCTCGTTTTCCTACCAATATCTTTGATAAATGTTTTTTTTGCTCACTCTCTGAATAGGATAGGCAAAGGGGGTTGCTAAAGGATTTTCAAAGTCTTGACCTTTTATTTTTTCTAAGGTGGCTAAAGAGTGTTGATTTATGTTTGGTAAAGGTGACATTGGGAGCCAAGTCTTTACTTTTGCCAATATTTATGCTCCAAATGTATGTCAGAGGATTTTTCATGAAATTATGAGGGAATTGGAGTTATTTAAGGGAGGGTGTGTAATTTTTGAAGGGGATTGTAATTGGGTTCTGGATCCTAAGTTAGATACTTCTAGTGGGCAGCGGCCTTCAGTGGGTATTATGAATAATGCTTTTTTGAGAGATCTTTCTGACATGCATCTGATTGATACTTGGCATTTCTCTAAACCTACTCAGGATTATTGGTTTCATTTTGGTGTTCATGATGTTTATTCTCGAATAGATATGTTGTTTGTAGATACATTTATTCGGGATAAGCTATTATCAGCTAACATAGGTTCCATTACTGTTGCAGATCATGCACCAGTTTGGATTGATTTGTTATTGGACGGTGGGAGGGGGAGTGAATGATATTGGAGACTCAATGATGATTTGCTTTGTGAATGTTACTTTATTAAATGATTTTAGGGATAATGAGTTTGAGGAGATTTCTGAGGGGATTTTGTGGCAGGCCCATAAGTCCTGTACGTCATTAATAAGAGGGGTATTGATTTCCCAGGGAGCCAGGAAAAAGAGTATGCGCAAAAGGTATTAGAATTGAGTGAGAAAGTTAGGTCTTTGGAAAGGCAACACAAGGTTTCAGGGCAGCAGAAGATTAGAAATGGATTGGAGGAATCCAGAATGGAATTAAGCTTAATGGATGCAAAAATTAGGCATAAAAATATAATTTTTCCTAATAAAATGCATATGTATGCAAATAAGTGTGGAAATTGTTTGGCTAGAGCGTTGCGGCCGCATAGGAAGAATTATCATATTGCAAAAATTAAAGATAAACAAGGTAATTTAAAATATCAGGCTAGAGAAATTGCGAATGTATTTAAGGATTATTATGCGTCTTTATATAATTTGAGATGTGGGGGGAGGAGGTGGATGATACAGGGATTATTTGGATAGGGTTGGTTTGCCTCATTTGTTGGGTGAGGGAGGCAATGGAGAAAGATGTTTCAGTTGAAGTTGGGTTAAAAAATTCACCGACTGGGAAGGTGCCTGGTCGGAATGGTTTCACTAAAAAATATTATGTTAAATTTCAGGATCATCTTATACCTTATGTGCATTTTTTTTAAATTCTCTTAAAATGGGTGGCCCTCCACCAGGGGAATCTTTAGCAGCACATATTTCAGTGATTTAGGAGGATGGGAAGGACCCTGCCTTATGCCAAAGTTACAGGCCAATATCCTTGCTTAATCTGGATATGAAATTATTTGCTAAGGTATTGGCAGAGAGAATTAAACCGTGGTTGGGTTCTCTTATAGATCCTGACCAGGTGGGATTTGTTCCAGGTAGAGAGGCAAGAGACAATTAAACAAGGGCTTTGGGGATTAGGAGTCTGTCTTAGTGTTGGGCGAACAGTGTTCGCCACTGTTCGGGTTCTGCAGAACATCACCCTGTTCGGGTGATGTTCGCGTTCGGCCGAACACCTAATGGTGTTCGGCCTTTTAAGTTCGGGTTCGCCCCGAACTTCTAATGGCCGCCGAACAGGGCCGAACAGGGCCCCTGTTCGGCCGAACAGGGCCCTGTTCGGCCGAATACTGCCCCCCTATGGGGTCGCAGGCATAAGGGGGGAGCATGCCCCGATCGCGGGGGGGGGTCGGAAATTCCCCCCACCCCCTCCGCTAGCGCTCCCCCCTCTGCCCGCTTCCCCATAACAAAGTTTCAAAAAGTACCTGGTGTGTCCGGTGGTAGTGTGGGCGGCTGGCAGTGGGCGGCACTATGCAGTGACTTAATGAGGAGGAGGAGTCCGGAGAGTGACGCGTTGAGGGAGGCCGGGCAGCGGGCGGTTCAGCAGTACTGAACTGCTGAACCGCCCGCTGCCCGGCCTCCCTCAACGCGTCACTCTCCGGACTCCTCCTCCTCATTAAGTCACTGCATAGTGCCGCCCACTGCCAGCCGCCCACACTACCACCGGACACACCAGGTACTTTTTGAAACTTTGTTATGGGGAAGCGGGCAGAGGGGGGAGCGCTAGCGGAGGGGGTGGGGGGAATTTCCGACCCCCCCCGCGATCGGGGCATGCTCCCCCCTTATGCCTGCGACCCCATAGGGCCCCCAAAAGCTGGATGTTCGGAAAGTTCGGGGTTCGGCCCGAACATGCCGAACATCTCGGCCATGTTCGGCGAACTTTCCCGAACCCGAACATCCAGGTGTTCGCCCATCACTAGTCTGTCTGTTGAGAAAAATGCGCCTTTAATGTTGTTATCCACTGATGCAGAGAAGGTGTTCGAAAGGGTTAGTTGGACATTTATTTTGACCACCTTAAAGTATGTTGGTTTGGGTGTTAATATGTTGGGTTGGGTGGGAGCTTTGTATTCTAATACTTCTGCTAGAGTAAGAGCTGATGGGGCCCTGTCAAACGCCTTCTCCCTGTCTAATGGCACGAGGCAGGGTTGTCGGCTCTCTCCCTTGATTTTTAACTTTGGAGGCTCTTTTGTGTTTTATCAGGGTAAATGTAGACATTCGTGGGGTGGGAATTGGTAGGGATATCCATAAGTTTTCAGCTTTTGCAGACAATATTTTGTTTTATATTTCAAATCCATTGGTGACCTTGTCTTACTTGATAAGTGAATTTGAAAGATTTGGAAGAGCAGTGGTGGCTCCAGGATTTGTTTTTGAAGGGTGCTATGCAGGTGCTGGACCAACTTCTGGGGTAGTTGATGACCCGCGACGCGCGAAAATGGGTGTGGCTATAACCTGTGCGCCATGGCAAAAATGGGGGTGGTCATGACCGGATGATGGCGGAGCTAACTGTAATTTAAAGTGAACCCAAGGTGAGAGTGATATGGAGGATGCCATATTTATATCCTTTTAAACAATACTAGTTGCCTGGCAGCCCTGCTGATCTATTTGGCTGCAGTAGTGAACTGAATTACACCAGAAACAAGCATGCAGCTAATCTTTTCAGTTCTGACAATATTGTCAGAAACCCCTGACCTGCTGCATGCTTGTTCAGGGTCTATGGTGAAATAACACGGCAGCCAGGCAACTGGTATTGCTTAAAAGGATAATAATATGACAGCCTCAATATTATTCTCACCTCGAGTTCCCTTTAAAAGTGCAACACAAAGACAGTGGGCTCAAGTTCTGGTGACCCTTTCCCCAGAAAATCCACATAAATGTGCAGGTTTTCTCAAGAAAATACACGTGAGAAGATTTTCCCAGAAAATACGTTCAATCACGTCGGCAGATTTAACCAGAAAACACTTCAATCATGTTGGCAGACTTGATCAGAAAACACTTCAATCATGTGTGGCAGACTTGATCAGAAAACACTTCAATCATGTGTGGAAGGCTTGATCAGAAAACACTTCAATCATATGTGGCAGACTTGATCAGAAAACACTTCAATCATGTGTGGCAGACTTGATCAGAAAACACTTCAATTATGTACAATTTGGTTTAAAGAGGTGCCCTGGTGTGTAATAAAAGCATTTAAAAACAGTTTAAAATCGATAAGGAAATGAGGTAGCTTACCTCAATGACGAAAAATATTTTATGGTACGAAAGATTTTATTAGTGATAGCACAGGCAACGCGTTTCGTCTGAGCCCGCTTCCTCAGGCCAATAACAGTGCCTATATTTACAAACCAAAAAGGGGGGGGGGGAAGCTCCTCAAAACACTGATACCTTTATGTCATATACATACAAATATAATGGAACCATATAAACATTGTTAAAGCATAGCTAAATCGATTGCGGATCTGTTGTTTTCAATTTCATGCGTTGGTTCTTATTGGTCACTATTTTTGGTAGATTATAAATAGTGTATATACGTAAATATCGTGACATATCATAATGTTTCAATAGGTAGGTATGTAAATAGTTGGATAAATAAGTGGATAAGATAAGTAGGCGTTGTTAGGAACCATATGCTTAGTACACATAAATGTGTGTGTGTGTGTGTGTATATATATATATATATATATATATATATATATATATATATATATATGTGTGTGTATGTGTATGTGTATATGTATGTGTATATATATATATATGTGTGTATATATATATATATATTCACAAAACCATATAATAGATAAAAAATACATAAACTGATAAAATTGTTATTATAGATCTCTATCAAAAAATGTATACATGTTATCATGTTATAGAATTAAATATGAAGTAAAAAGGAAAGGTAAAACCGATAAGGGCTGATAAAATAATATATTAATATAATATATACTTACTGTATGTGAATAAAAATGTATATACAAAAATTATGTAAAAAGAGACTTGGCCAGCTACATAGGATCAAAAACATGTGCCATAGGAAGTGCTGGCTGAGAAGGCTGCACCTGACTATAACTTAAAAAGTGGCTGGTCACTAATATATAAAATAAACCAACAGTGTGCTAGAGTATACAAATGTGACAGCAGGGGGAGCGCTTATGAGACAGCATGGAGAGCAGATATGTATAAAAATGATACACTTACCAAACTAAATGATAAAGTCTAGCGTAGGGAGCCTCTAGCGGGGGGAATCCCACGCTAGGCTATATAGGTTTACTATCATGAATGCAACCCACCTTTGTGAGTAGTTCTTATACATTTTTTCCACCACCACATTGTTGTTACATACTGCACAATCGGGCTCCCTTTTTTGTCTCCTGTGCCTTTTCTTAGAGGGTGTCCTGACACCCACAGCCCACTACTTCAATCATGTGGCAGACTTGCCCAGAAAATACACCTGTTAATGAATTAAAAAAAAAAAAATTTACTCACCCGCTGAAGACCTTCTGTCCCAGCCTCCGTCCAACGTGCAGCTCCCACAATCCTCTGTAGCCAGCAACTGAAACTCCCGCGCTGAGAGCAGGGCTACGGGAAAATGGCGCCCAAAGCCCTGCACTGCAGAGCAGGGCTTCAGATGCCATTTTACTGTATCCCTGCTCTGCCGCTGCGGGCTGCTGCTGCCGGTGGACTGACTCGGCATCTATTAGACGCCGAAAGTCAGTTCACTCTGGGGCTGCTTTAGGGGTGCTTGAAGAATTTTAGTGGGTGTTTCAGCACCCCAAAGCACCCCCCTTCCCCCGGCGCCATCACTGTGGAAGAGTATTTAATTTTAAGATAATTATGTCTAAGTTGGGAGGCCCTTTATGTAACTTTAAGTAAAATTATGGAGGATCAGATTAAGAATAATTTATTCTTTTCCTTTTAGATCAAAATGGATCAAGTACCTGGGGATTATGTTGCCAAAAAAAAGTTTTGGAGATTTATTTGGAGAACTTTCCTGAATTAGTGAAAAGCATTAAGGGTGATTTGGCGAGGTGGTCTGTGGGTAAATTTTCATGGTTCGGAGGGGTGGCCATCATTAAGATGAATGTGATGCCTAGACTGTTGTTTTTTATGGCCATGCTTACGAATAATTTGCCTCTTTCTTTATTTGGCTCTTTGAGATCTATATTTTTGAAATGGGGAGTGGGATTACCTAATCCAAAAATGTATTATCAGGCATGTCTTTTGGCAAGATTGTTGGATTGGGCGTATAGGAGTAAGGATAAGAAGTGGGTAGGGATAGAGAGAATGTTGGCTGGTTAAGATCTAGGTGAGCTGTCTGGCTTCCTGGGAAATATAAAGGGTTAGCCCCTGGTACTCCAAACTGGATAAAAAATACCTTAAAGGTATGGGATAGGGTTAATAAAAGATTAGATTGGGCTAAAGAATGGTCTATTTCTGGCTCCTTTGACTGTTTTTTTCCCTTTTTTTAATCCTGGTTTAGAATGTTTTTTTGGTTCTTGGGACAGAGAGGGTGGTTTGAGATTGTGCCAAATGTTGGAAGAGAGAATGTTGAAGTCTTTGATGACTCTGCGGGAGGATTATGGTCAGTTCTTGTTTGATTTCTGGAGGTATAGACAATTGGAGAGTGTTTTATTTTTTCAATTAAAAGTAGAGTTAGGATTGGTGGGGATCTCTCGAATTTGGAGAAGTTTTTTGTGAGGGAAAAGATTCCTAGTCATAGGGTCTCTTTGTTTTACAAAATGTTATCAAAGGAAGTAGGTAATGATTTTCTGGAGTTTTTTTGGAAATGGGAGGAGGATTTGGGCATCTCAATTGATGAGCAGCGGAGAGCAAAAATGTGTGTTATCTCATGCAACTTCTGTTTGTGCCAAGGCGAAGAAGAATAATTTTAAGATGTTTTCTAGATGGAATAGGACTCCTGCTAGGGTGGCCTCAATGTTTCCTGGAGCTGAAGATAGGTGTTGGAGGGGGTGTGGGGAAAGAGGAACTATGGTGCATATTTTTGGGAGTTGTTCTTGATTAAGATCTTTTTGGGAGAAAGTATTAATGTGTATATAAATAAAATTAATATATATCAAATTAAGAGTACTCCTTTAGAAGTTCTATTTGAATATTCTGGTATGCCCATATCCAGGTATAAAAGTCAGTTATTCCTCAGCTGCTCACAGCTGCTTAAAGTATAATTGCAGCATCTTGGAGACATCCAGATTCTCTTTCTGTTGGTGGGTGGAGGGTTAACCGGTTAAAGAGGAGCTGTTAGGTATAAGGTCTCAGAGAAAAAAAACACATATCAGTAGCTAAATATTGGCTTTACTTACATTACATATGCAACAATCGGGTTAGGAGCGGCACACCTTTCCGTTTTTAAAAAATAGGGTGCTGAGTCCTGGATGCTAAGCCAACATTTAATACTTGTAATGAGATTGAAGAGTGGGCTCGCACACCAGCTTCTCCATAGAGCAAAGAAGTCGTTTATTAATCCATCATATGTCAAACACACAGCATGACAATTGTTTCAGGGCCACTGCAGGTCCCCTTCATCAGATAAGTGCAGACAAACATTGAATTGAAATGTGCACACCAATAAATACTAGTGATACAGGCTCGACCCATTAAAGTGGGAAACACCCACTCATTACAATGTAAACATGCAGCAAAACAATAGATAAATGCCATCTATGCAAATAACACAAACATCAACAAACATTATGGATGCATAGTGTAATGCCCAAATAATGGGTCTCATAGCAAGCTTTGCTGTATGCATAAAAACAGAAACCGTAGTAATCTATCTATTCTGTCACTCACCGCTAAGTTCAAACCTATTGGCCAGCGCCTACCATGTGGGACAACACCCTCCGTGAACAGCCGTTAGAGCAAGTGCCGATCGTGAGGAACATTTCTGGCCAGCCCGGCCCAAACCACCGCAAGATCCAGCAGAGCTCGCCAGAGCGGAAGGGGCGTGGCCCGACGTGCCGCCGTAAGATCCAATAGGCGCCGGATCGCTCTGCGCATAGCAACAAAGCGTGACGTCACAAAGGACGAGAAGCTCAACAAGCTGGTATGCCTGGCTTTTCACGTCACCTTGGCAACCACCCTGAGGCCACCCCAAAGTATACGCTGCGCACCAGGTGCGCTAATGATGTCCCGCAAGAACGTGCACATATTGCGCTCCAATACAAAATGCGGGGGTGTCCCACTAAGGTCCGCGCCGACCAATCATGAGTATCCATCCCTGCAGAACATGCAAAGTTATCATTACTATCCATATACTGCTGAACAAGTAGGCCCTTGTAATACGTCCGCAGTGTTGAAACAAGTGACAGAGCTGCATGCACATTAAGGAGATGGGCAGGGAAAAATGGGAAAAGGAACAAGCAGGGAATGGGAGACGAACAAGGGAAGTACACAGAAGGGAAGATAACAGGAGGGCCTGTATAAATAAACAAATACATTGTGCACAATGTGGGACACCCCCGCATTTTGTATTGAAGCGCAATATGTGCACGTTCTTGCGGGACATCATTAGCGCACCTGGTGCGCAGCCAGCGCAGCGTATACTTTGGGGTGGCCTCAGGGTGGTTGCCAAGGTGACGTGAGAAGCCAGGCATACCAGCTTGTTGAGCTACTCGTCCTTTGTGACGTCACGCTTTGTTGCTATGCGCAGAGCATTCCAGCGCCTATTGGATCTTACGGCGGCACGTCGGGCCACGCCCCTTCCGCTCTGGCGAGCTCTGCTGGATCTTGCGGTGGTTCGGGCCGGGCTGGCAGGAAATGTTCCTCACGATCGGCACTTGCTCCAACGGCTGTTCACGGAGGGTGTTGTCCCACACGGTAGGCGCTGGCCAATAGGTTTGAACTTAGCGGTGAGTAGATAGATTACTACGGTTTCTGTTTTTATGCATACAGCAAAGCTTGCTATGAGACCCATTATTTGGGCATTACACTATGCATCCATAATGTTTGTTGATGTTTGTGTTATTTGCATAGATGGCATTTATCTATTGTTTTGCTGCATGTTTACATTGTAATGAGTGGGTGTTTCCCACTTTAATGGGTCAAGCCAATGTTTGCCTGCACTTATCTGATGAAGGGGACCCGCAGTGGCCCCGAAACAATTGTCATGCTGTGTGTTTGACATATGATGGATTAATAAACGACTTCTTTGCCCTATTGAGAAGCTGGTGTGCGAGCCCACTCTTCAACCTCATTACATTACATATGCATTTCACTGTCCACGTTTGGATTTCACAGAATTTTTATATAGTATTTGCAGAGAATTCTGCTCTGACAGCTCATGGCAGGTTCCATGTTTGTCTGTCTCCTATGAAACCAATTGTGATGTAATATCCTCCCTGCTTCCTGATGATTCGACTCACAAAAAAGATCCTAATGGTTCATGATCTGGACAACACTACTGTGCAGTGAATATTAATTAGCCATGTGGCTAGGAATAATAGCGGACTCATGCAGTATACTCTAACGGAACATGTGCCCTGTGATTTTTCAGTGCTGTGAGTTTAGGCTGCTGTTACAAGCTGCTGTAACATGAGCCTGTAACTTCCCACTGTGAAAGCAGCCTTAGGGCGTGACAGGGAACTGAAGGGGAGGCAGGGCCGGCCCGCCCATGAGGCGGGGTGCAACTTTTGCCTCAGGCGGCACTTCTGGGGGGGCGGCACCCGCCCGTCCGTGGGTGTGAGGGGTCGCCCGAGCTGAAGGGGATAGCAGGCTGGAAGGGGGTATTGGGCCTAGCGGCGGGGAGGGGGGTCAGACCCCCCCCCTCCCTCGCCTGGGTCTCCCGTCCTCCGCTCCCCTCCAGCTTTAAAAAGTTGCGTGGCTGGCTGGCTGCCGCTGTAAGAGGCAAAGGGCGGGGATCACTCACCTCTTCCTCGTTCCAGCGTGCGCTCCACTGACGTCACTTCCTGCGGCGTAGTAGGAAGTGACGTCAGTGGAGCGCAGGCTAGGCTGGAACGAGGAAGAGGTGAGTGATCCCCACCCGTTGCCTCTTACAGCGGCAGCCAGCCAGCCACGCAACTTTTTAAAGCTGGAGGGGAGCGGAGGACGGGGGACCCAGGCGAGGGAGGGGGGGTCCGACCCCCCCTCCCCGCCGCTAGGCCCAATACCCCCTTCCTGCCCGCTATCCCCTCCAGCTCCAGCGGCCCCTCACACCCACGGCTTGGGGGGGGGGTTTGCTTAAAGCTTGCCTCAGGCGGCAAAAAGTCTAGGTCCGGGCCTGAGGGGAGGACCCAAGGTAGTGCAGGGGGGAGAAGAAGCAGCCCCAGAATTCTTTGCAGTATCTGTTATGCGTCGTGCCGGCCTCCTTAGGAGCTTGGGAATAACAATCCTTGCTGTTCAGCACACATCAAAGTAAGAGAGATTTTTAACTTCAGTATTGCCTTTTTGGCTTCCTTCTAAACTGTTTAACACAGGAGAATAGAGGTTTAAATTAGCTTTTGCAGCCTGACAGTTACTCTTTAAAGATGTGGAGGAGCAGATTGTGCTACAGTTGGGTAGGTGGGATAACTACTGTATAAAAAAGTCAGGATGGTTTGAATTTATGAATACTGATGAGTATAAAGAGTTATTGCTCTCTGAGGAAGGTTTTTTGATTGTTTGTTTTTTTTGTTCGGTTTTATTTTTTTGGATTATATATGCATATTGATTTGTTATATTTTGTTGTTATTTTGATGATTTTTGCTAATAAAAATCTAATTTACATAAAAAAATTAGCAATAAACCTTAAACTGCCACCACCTATCAATATCAGGAATAGGACCTGCTCAGGGCTATTCTAAGCCTGGAGAGAAAAGCTATTTCAAAACAACCTAAAGCCCCGTCTACACGGGGAGAGATTGTGGCGATCCGGCGGCTCGATTAGCCGCCGGATCGCCTGTTCCGCGTATCCGCGCGTGCCCGCCGCGTCCCCGCTGGGCGCGCGGGAATCAATACCCGCTCGATTCCCGCTCGTCGCCGCGCCGCTTATCTGCCGCTCGATTCCCTGCCATTGTCCCCTCGCGGGGAGCGAGCACGGAATCGGCGGTGCTAAGATCCGTCCTGCCGGATCTTATCAATCGAGCCGCATCAGCGGCTCGATTGATAAGGAGCATCGCGGCCACATCTACGTGTGTAGATGCGGCTTAATAGTTATACACAGTACAAGTTTTATATGGTAATATCTATTCAGAAGTTTGGGGTTCAGTTCTGGTATATACTTAGAAGATGGATAGCCTTTTAAATGATGTTACATTATTTACTAAGCAAAAGAGTGCATTACAGAACTATAATAAAATAAAATAAAAATATGGCTAACATGAGCAAAGTAGCTAGCATCACTTAAAATAAAATAAGGATTAAAAGAGAAAAGAATGCTTAAAGTTCAACGATGTCTGATTTCTGGCTTTTAGAGTTACATTTCTTATTAGGAGTCCTGCATAATGACCTTTCTTTGGACTCCTGGCAGATGTTGCTTCTTGTTGGTGGAATATAGAAAATAAAGCATGTGCTCAATGTCCCTTCTTTTAATCAGCTGCTCTGAAATGGGAGGGCTTTGGATCAGAAGGACACACTGCTCCTGCTCTATTGGGGAGGAGACCTATCACATTTGCAGGGAAAATATTAGTTATGATCAGTGATGCTCGGGTCCCTCCGATCACGGATTTGAGTAAATCCAGCCATGGCAGTATCTAAATCCGGATACGCAATGATCATGATCCAGATCTTAAGCGGAACTCCGAATTCGTCACGAATTTTACCCGTGATTGCCGGTAAAAACCTTGATCACGGCCGTGATAACGCATTTGACTTTAACGTTAATAGCAAAGCCACTATATATTATTATTCTTATTATTATTATTTATTGTATTTATAAAGCGCCAACATATTACGCAGTGCTGGACAACAAATAGGGATACATACATTGTAACAAGGGGTGACAGACAGAGAGGTAGAAAACGGTTAAACAACATAGCACAAGGTTATACATACAATCAGGGTATAAAATGCGGTTTACAGAGACACAGCAAAACAAGTACGAGTTAGTCCATGAGAAGGGTGTAATTGCTGGGGTAGTAAAATTAAGGACACACTAAGGGAGGGGGGAGACCCTGCCAAGGCTTACAATCTAAAGGGTGGGGGGACACATAAGGTAGGACTGTGGAAAGGGTGATTGACAGAGAGTTAGAGTGTGGTAGATGTGGGGTAGGCTATTTTAAAGAAATGTGTTTTGAGGGCTTGCTTAACCCTCCTGGCGGTTCGTCAAAATCCGCCAGGGGGCAGCAAATCAGTTTTTTTTTAATTTTTTTTTTTTTTCATGTAGCGAGACGAGGTCTCGCTACATGATAGCCGCTGCTCAGCGGCATCCCCCCAGCCCCTCCGATCGCCGCCGGCGATCGGAGATCAAGAGATCCCGTTCAAAGAACGGGATCTCTTGGAGGGCTTCCCCCGTCGCCATGGCGACGGGGCGGATGACGTCACCGACGTCATCGACGTCGTGACGTCAAAGGGGACTCCGATCCACCCCACGGCGCTGCCTGGCACTGATTGGCCAGGCAGCGCACGGGGTCTGAGGGGGGGGGCGGCTGCGGCGCGACGGATAGCGGCAGATCGGCGGGTAGCGGCGGCGATCGGACACTGCACGCAGCTAGCAAAGTGCTAGCTGCGTGCAGCAAAAAAAAAATTATGCAAATCGGCCCAGCGGGGCCTGAGCGGTGCCTCCCGGCGGCTTACCCCGAGCTCAGCTCGGGCTTACCGCCAGGAGGGTTAAAGATGTTGAAGGAGCGAGTCTGAGGGGCAGTGGAAGGGAGTTCCATAGGGTGGGAGCAGCTCTTGAGAAGTCTTGTAAGCGTGCATGGGAATGAGAAATGCGTGGGGAGGTCAGGCGGAGATCATTGGAGGACCGGATGGGACGGGCAGGTATATATCTGTTGACGAGCTCAGAAATGTAGGTTGGGCAGGTCTTGTGCACAGATTTGTAGGTAAGGCTCAAAACCTTAAAACTGATCCTGAAGCTGATAGGGAGCCAGTGTAGAGCTTCGCAGAGGGGAGAAGTGGAAGCATAGTAGTGGGAAAGTCTGAGTCTAGCTGCTGCATTCATGACTGATTGAAGGGGTTCAATGCGTTTTAAGGGGAGGCCAGATAGTACGGCATTGCAGTAGTGAAGGCAGGAGATGAGGGCATGGATGAGAAGCTTGGTAGTGTCTGGGGTCAGAAAGGGGCGGATTTTGGAGATGTTTCGAAGGTGGAAGTTGCAGGTTCTGGTAACATTTTGGATATGTTGGCTGAAGGAGAGTGCAGAGTCTAGGGTGACGCCCAGGCAGCGGGCCTGGGAGGTAGGGCGGATGGTAGTACTGTTGATAGTGAAGTGAATATCTGGGAGGGGTGGTGAAGAGCGGGGCGGGAAAATTATGAGTTCAGTTTTATCCAGGTTAAGCTTCAGGAACCTAGCTGAAATCCAGGAGGAGATGGTTGATAGGCAGGAGGAGACCTTGTCCATAGTGGAGGGGGAGAGATCGGGGGGGGTGGAGATAGATTTGGGTATCATCGGCATATAGGTGGTATTTGAAGCCCAGGGAGGAGATGACTTTGCCAATAGAGGAGATGTAAATTGAGAACAGTAGGGGGCCCAGAACAGAGCCCTGGGGACTCCAACTGAGAGAGGTGTGGGAGTTGAGGAGGAACCATTAAAAGAGGTGGTGAAGTGGCGATTAGAGAGGTATGAGGAGATCCAGGCAAGGGTGTTGTCACAAATCCCTGAGGGCGTACATTTAAAATAGCCGCAAGTTAAAATGGGCGCGGATATCGGTAAACTTAAATCTCAATTACAATGGCAATAGCCGTTTTTTTTTCTTCTTTTCCTTCCGCGCTACTTCTCCTTTGCACAAATCTCGGTTATTACCGCACTTCATGTGCACCTCATGCACGTCTATTAGCGCTTACAAATCTTTTAGCCTGTTTTTTCAGCAGCTAAAGCTCCATTGGCTTTTTATCTTGAGAGCGGTTGTAGCCGCTATTATGAGTACTAAATCCTTTGGGCGCTTGCCTGTATAGTAGAAACCACAGCAGCTGCGTGGTGGAGGGGGGTGAAGGGAGCTTTAGCTCCCTGCTGTGGAGTGAAGGGTGCAGCAAACCCTGACATCTGGAGCAGAGCCCTGACATCTATACAGAGAGAACAGATGCTGCATTCTAGAGCACAAATAGCATAGCGTAGGGAGCTGGGTGCCGCTGCAGAACACCAGCTATATAGTTTAGATCGGGTGAGTACACAAACTGCAGAAGAAGAAGCTGGGAGCTGAGAACTATGGAAGGAGCTGAGAGTCATTGCAGTGTTCTGCTCCAGATGCCCAGGCTCTCTGCTTCCTTTGCCCCATAACACTGCAGTGACATTCAGCTTGCAGCTTATGTCACAATTCTCAGTTCCCAGCTTGTTCTGCACTTTTGGCTCCAAATACCAGTTCTAGCCATATAGCCTGTGTGTTCTGCAGCGGCACCCAGGTCCCACCGCTATTTGTAAACGGGCTCCATTGCCGAAATTACAGAGCCCAACTGGCAGCGCTGCCTGGTGTAGATGCCAGGGCTCCGTAATGTTCAATATAGATACACTAGGGCAGTTCATGTCTCACTTCAGGGGAAAAAATGCTGATGACAAACACATGCAGCCGACGCAACTGTAGCAATTGTTTACTTTAAAAAATACATTTTGATACTGTTACAATACCAATACAAGAATGTCAGCATATGCAAGCAGAGAAACGTAAAGTACCAAAGGCAGGGCTGCTGCTACAGCAGGTGTATATTGATTTGTGTATACTTGTTACTATATATAATGTATATTTGCGGTTTATTAAGTCAGTCTACTTTAGCAGTGTAAGCAAGCAGCACTGATTTGGGCTAGTATATGAACTATGTACCACTTCATTGTGCCCAAATTCTAATAAAAAAGCATACACACGTAAGGTGGTAACTATGAATAGTGAGCAGTGTATATTGGCCAGAAATAAATTCCGCTAATTAACAATTTACTTGTGGTTATTGAAATCAGAGCAAATAATTATGGTGCACAGATCTGCTGTATTATTACAGTGCCACCATTCAAATCACAGGAAAACACGAATACCGGCTTTAACTCTTAAATAATGACGCATGGCTGCTTTGGTACAGTTTGAAACTTGAATTATGCCGCACTACCGATATTTTGTTAACTGCCTGTTTGAAGGATTAAAGCTTTTACTGTGTAATCCCCACCAGCATTGCCAACATTCCCCGTATTCCTGCCACTATTTAAACCCCACTGATGACATTCCCTGCCTGGGTGTTCTGCCACTTTCTAAGCCCCGTGTATCCCCGGTTTTACCCTGTCACACTGACTGTACCTGCTTTGCTTTCCTTCCCCTTACTCAGCACTAATGCCATTTATGCTCCGATCATCCCTGGTGCCCTCAGCTTGCCACTCAGTATCGATCATCCCTGCATTTCCTTATGCACCATCACTATTTATTCACCGCTCAGTACAGCTAATTCCCGCAGTTCTGACTTGCCCACACTACTGCCGCTATAGAAACATTAAGCAATAATTGTCATTTTTACAATGATTGCTCAGCTCGCACTCATTCACTGCACCTCTCTTCTCCGGTTTTCTCCCCGACTCCACACTGCACTGCCGTTATTTAAGCGTCTATCAGCACTTCATGTTTTATATTACAGTTGCAGAGTTAAACATGATTTAAGAAACATCAGTGCATACTATATTTTTATAGCTTTGTGTGCTAAAGATGTCAGGAGTGTCTCCCACATAAAGCTGCAGGCTCAGACGTCACGACAGCCACGGAGCCATAGCCGCAAAAAAAACTAAATCAAATGAACTAATAATCAAAAGAGAGCCATATCACCATAGCCGCAAAACATCAAAGCCTCTAATACTCTAAAGAGAGCCATAGCCGCAGGCACAGACGCGAGTTACAGCGGCATATGCATAGCCGTTTAATGCGCCCATTTTATTCAGTCTGCGCCGTGACTGAGAGCTGTAGCCGATAAATACATTGGCGGAATAGCTGCGCCCATTTCAACTTGCGCTTCAATTAACTGATCCGCCCTGAGGACTGTAGGAATTGAAGGAGGAGGGGATGGTCAACTGTATCAAATGCCGAGGAAAGGTCAAGCAGTAGCAGGATGGAGTAGTTTCCTTCAGCTTTAGCAAGGGTAAGGTCATTTACTACCTTGACGAGAGCGGTTTCTGTTGAGTATGCTACCATAACCACAATTGCATGGATTATAAAGGTGAGAAGTGGCTACAACTTCAAAAAATATTCTAAAAGAACTTTATTTTTGAGAAAATGGTTTTTAAAACACTTTAAATGCGGCTATTGGTAATAATTGATTTTAAACATGGAAATACACTTCAAGCAATCAGAGTCCCCAAGCAGAGTCCCTAGCAAACTACAACCATGCAGGCAGGTGATGAGTCCCAATGGAACCTGGCGGTGGTACCACTAAAGGTGGATGAGTGGATGACACCACAAAAACACCCAGAGTTTTTTTGGGTGTTTTTTTGCAGCGACTGCAATGACATGGCAGCAAAGTTGTCCATGGGCCCTGGCAGTGAGAACACAGATTTTAGTAGTAAATTACAAAATCAGTGGAAGCAGGAGGAGGACTAAGCAGTCAGTGGCAGCACAGAAGACTATGGCACCTCACTGGTGGTACCACAGCATGATAATGCTGTACAAAAAATATATGCATCCGTGGACCATGGCGGTGGAAACACAGACTGCAGGAGTGAAATGCAACAGAAGAAGCAGCAGCAGGAGGACTAAGGTGTGTCGTCAGCACTTAGCAGCAGCACAGAAGGCCATGGCACCTCCCTGGTGGTCCCACAGCATGAAAATGCCTGCCAAATATTACAGCATCCGTGGACCCTGGTGGTGGGAACACAGACTGCAGGAGGGAAATTCCGCAGCAGGAGGAGCAGCGTGTGTCAGCAGCAGCATATGGGGCCATGGGTCATGACGGGTGGCACCACAGCAAAAAAATTAAATGAACCAGGCCAATTAGGAGTAGGTTGTAACTTGCAACTTGCATTGGAAAGGCAGGAATTATTCAAATTCCCAGCCACTCCATGTCCTCCTGTCGCTGACAGCAGGGGCCAGGAACTCGCCTTCCACCCAAGCCTGGTTAATTTTGAGGAAAGTGAGTTTGCCCACATAGTCGACGTACAGTCGAGAGTGCTTTTCAGTGGCCACGCCACCGGCCGCACTGAAGCATCTCTCGGAGAGGACACGGTAAAGGGCGCAGAACAGGACTTCCTGGGCGTACTGGGCAAGCTCCCTCCAGATCTCCAGTTTCTTGACCCAGTAACAATAACAATATTTTTATAACGCTTTTCTCCCTGGGGACTCAAAGCGCTGTGACCCTGCATTATGCAGTCTCAAAGGCTCAAGGAAAGAGGTGAGTTTTTAGCCTTTATTTAAAGCTGTTCAGAGAAGGAGCCTCTCGTACTGATTGTGGAAGTGAGTTCCATAGAGTAGGGGCTGCATAGGAAAATGCCCGAGCACCAAATGTTGTGTATCCTGGGAATAACCAGCTTCATCTTGTTGGCAGAGCAGAGGGTGCATGGAGGGGCATAAAGCTCCAATAGATCCGCTATGTATTTGGGTCCCATGTGGTTTAGAGCCTTAAATGTCAGCAGACAGATCTTAAAATGGATTCTCCAATTTACTGGCAACCAGTGAAGAGTTTGCAGTACTGGGGAGATGTGAGCTGCAGGTTGCATTGGCTATCAGATGCCATGTAACCGACTTTGAGGCCTCTGGGGGTCAGCCACCTCTGCTCCTGCTCCCTGAGGATGGCCAGGATGTCAGTCGGTTGCCATGATCTTGAGGCCTTGTAAAGCAACGGCCTTATACAATACAAATGTTATGACAGCAGCTTCATAAACCGCTACATTTTCTCATCAGATCAATAGTACCAGAGACTGTTAAAATTAAAGAAACAATACTTACCCAGGGCTTCCTGCCACTGCTTAAACACATGTGATTCCTTCGCTGTCCTGCGGTCTGCCGTTCAGCCACAATAAGCCCAGGTAATATCCTCAGTTGTGTCCAGTGTGGGTCTTTCTGGGCACTTGCGCGGACCTCCTGCACAATAGGTTAGCTGAGGTCTGTGTGCAGGCCAGGGCTGCTGTAACATGTATGTAGGTTAGGGATAGTTTAACTTCATCTGTACTGTTAGTTTATTCAGTGTTAGACTAGCAGACAGTACTACGGTAGCAGGGCAGCAGCATCTGTGTCTCTCACTGTAATTCTCTTGCCTGTAGTGTGAGTGTGACAGGCTTTGTGTCACTGTCACTCTCTTGTCTCACTCTCTAGTGTTCTGTTTATTACCAGAGTCGTTTCAAATTACTTTGTGCCAATTTTTTCTGTTACTTGTTCTTGTTGTAGTAGTTCACTCACTGTCACTGACAGTGTACATATAGTGAAGTGAACGATCTCAGTTAGTGCATTACTATATAGAGTAGTGAAGCATATTTGTCTGTTTAAAAAAACAAAACAAAAACCACACATATAAATTTATCCGACCGTCACCAGTCACCAAACACATTTGATTAAAGACAAAAATGGAGAAACGAGAGCTCCAATAGTGTATTATTGTTATAGGTTATGGAGTTAAACTGAAAGGAACGATACTCACAAGTGTGGGTTGCCGGTCCAGGCAACCACTATTATTGCAGACGGGGAGTTTAGACCTGTCCCCGCTCAGGCTAAAAGGTCGCTCTCTGTAGATAGAAGAGGGTGTTCACACCCCTCCAGCTGGTGGATACAATCGTATTCAAAAAAGGGTGACAGAGGCACCCAAAGATTAAAATCACTAAATTTAAAATATATCAAATGGGGGGTGCTGGATGATACACCTCCCCAGAAAAGACAAATCACACTGATTCAAATAAATGAACAGTTTTATTCTTACTCCACAAAAACACTTGCAACGCATTTCACGGGTCTAACACCCGCTTCCTCAGGCACATAAAAAACGGAGTAACTGAAATAAAAACAAAAACACAAGCAGGAGCAGAACAAACGAAATAAAATATGCAAAATAAAAACGATAAAAGCATACAAATATAATTTAAACAAAGGAGGATGGTCCATAAGCTCAAGCAATGCAGCCCGTCAAATCTAATACGAGCACTCAGTGGGGCGTTTATCCCCATATTATGTTTCATCCATTAGCATAAATTATCCTAAATCACACTTGAACTCTTCACAGAGCCGTCAAATTCCCTTGTACAGTATCCCACAATAACATCACTATGCATGCCTTCTTAAATATACCATAAGAGCCTGTGGTGTCCCTTTATAATGTCCACACAAATTATGCCAGTATCCCACAATACCATCACTCTGCAGGTCTTTTTAAACCTACCATAAGAGCATGTAGTGTCCATTTATAATATCTACACAAAATATGCCATATAGTGACAAACGATTATAAGCATTCTTATCCCGCAGGAATGTGCTGTCACCCCTTATTAACAACTTGTACAGTTATGCCCCAGTGAAAAAGACCTTCACCGTGGTCTAGAGCCCACCCGTCCGCTAAAAATAAATTTCTTACCTCAAATTGTCAAGGAGCGTGTTTGGCACCTCTGTGGGTTGTCGCTGCCAAACCTCGCTCTTTATGGCCGGTTACAGAGAGAACGCGGGTTCGTCCATCTCAGAGCGATCGAGCACTTCCACCGGAAGTCCCAGTGCGTGCGATTTGTCTTTTCTGGGGAGGTGTATCATCCAGCACCCCCCATTTGATATATTTTAAATTTAGTGATTTTAATCTTTGGGCGCCTCTGTCACCCTTTTTTGAATATATTTGATTAAAGGGAAAATCCACGGTCCTGCATATAAAAATACAAATCCACTTACCTGGGGCTTCCTCCAGCCCGTGGCAGGCAGGACATGCCCTCGGCGCCGCTCCGGAGGCTCCCGGTCTTCTCCATTGGTGCACCCGACCTGGCAAGGCCGGCTGCCAGGTTGGGCTCTTTTGCGCTCTAAAGTGCGCCTCACGCGGGTGCGCTGACATCATGAGATGTCCTCCAGGCTGTACTGCACAGGCGCAGTAGTTCTGAGCCTGCGCAGTACAGCCCGGAGGACGTCCAATGACGTAAGCGCGCCCGCGTGAGGCGCACTTTAGAGCTCAGAACAGCCCAACCTGGCAGCTTGCGTTGCCAGGTCTGGTGCGCCACCGGAGAAGACCGGGTGCCTCCAGAGCAGCGTGCCGTCCTGCCTGCCACGGGCTGGAGGAAGCCCCAGGTAAGTGGATTTGTATTTTTATTTTTTTATGCAGGACCGTAAACCTTCCCTTTAAAAAAAACAAAATCAACACTTTTCCCCTTTTTTTTTTAATTTTTTTTTTTTATTTGTATAAAATATTGTATTGTGCAATGTCTGCCAGGGTCAGCAGTAGAGGCAGTGCTGCCACTGCCGCCAGGTCTGTGGCTGGTCCACCGCCAGCCACTGGGCACTCAGATTTGGGGGAGGGAGCAGCTGAGAGGCATGGTGCAGAGGCACAGTGTCTTGCACCCATCTTTGGCCAGGGTCGTTGGGCCTTTGAGGAGAGGCAGGCAGAGGCTGTTGTGGAGCTGATGGTGGAGCAGCAGGCCACCGGTTCCACACAGGCCTCCACTGTGTGTCTCATCAGCACTCCTCGCAGCAGCAGATGCCCCCCCGCTTGAGGTCACATCACCCCAGTCAGCTCTTGCTGTCCAGCCCAGCATCCACGAGCACCTTGAGGTCCATTATGGAGGAGATTGAGGGGATCCTGGGGACAGGCAAGGAGGATTAGGAAGTGGAGGGGGTTGTGCTTGATTTTGAGGCTGAGGAAGGGTTTGATCCTGGGGATGTTGGAGCGGAAGAGGTGATTTGGGGGGTCAGAAAAGTTGTTTGGGGAGAAGGAGTTTGAGGAAGATGATGAAGTGCAGGACCACCCATACATGCCAGAGTTCTCCAAAGGCAGCTCTGAGGAGGAGGAGGCAGCTCTTGCAGAGAGGCGTGACAGGGTGGGTCAGTGCAGCATGGTGGCCAGGGGCAGGTCCAGCAGTGGGTGTGGAAGACGAGCCACAGCCCACTGATCCAGCTGTCACCACCACCACCAGGCAACCCCCAACCAGAGGTAGACTGGCACCCTTCAAGCCGTAGGGGTGTTCACATCCCCAATATGGCCGTTTTTCCACCTATCCAATCTGTATTCCAGCTTTGCCATTTGAAATTGCTACAAAGCCACTCTGAGCAGAGGTCAGGATCCGTCCAAGATGGATAGTTTAGGCCTGCAGACCCACTTGCGGACCGAACACCATCAGGAGTTCCAGGAGCTTGATAACTGCCAGCTCCCTTCACCCTCTCAGAGGAGGAATACCACTGCACAGCCTTCAGTAGCAGCAGCAGCATCCTGCCTATCCAGTAGCAGCAGCAGGAGCGCGTAAACGCACTGCTCCCTCCAGTGCGCCTTCCAGAACATTTACACTAGTGAGGCGATCCAGTTCTCAGTGGCCTCCTCTAATCCCTCCTTCCTCAGCTTCCCGTGCAGGAAAGCGGCAGACCCTGCTCAACGATTCCTTCCCAGATGAGCGCAAGGCTCTGCCTCCTAGCCACAGGCGCATCTGGATGCTGAACGGGTTGCTTGCCTGGGCCATGTTCTCCCAGCTGCTGCCATACTCCCTTGTGCAGGAGGGGAGTAACATGCATGTGATTCTGCAGTATGGGATCCTGGATTGGCATATCCCCAGCTGCACCAGTTTGTGGTGGCAAACGTGGCCTGTTCATTCGATCACGCCGTGGGCATGCGGGTCTATGTCACCATGGACTTCGATCGCTTTCTGTCCATCGCACACTCGATCAGCTTGGTGGAAGGGGGGGGGGGGGGGTGAGGCCTCAGCAGCAGCAACAGCCCAGTTGGTGGTGCCACCCTGCGGGTTCAGGGGAGATGCAGCAGGCTCCTCTGATCCAGTTCCCTCCTCTAGCATACCCACCAATCATCCCCACCTCAGAAGCAGCGTGAAGCTCCACTGCTGGAGATGGTCAGCCTAGGGAAGATGAAGCTGAAGACCACTAACATCCTGGCCACCCTCAGGGAGCAGGAGCAGAGGAGGCTGACCCCCAGAGGCCTCAGTCAGATTGGGGGTGTCCAACAATGGGGCCAACCTGCTGGCTGCCCTCCGCAGGGGAGACTTCACCCACGTCCCCTGTTTGTCCCACAGCCTAAACTTGATGGTGCAGAGGTTCCTATGCACCTACCCGGGGATAAACAATCTACTAGAAGCGACGTGGAAAATTGTTCACCATTTCTGCTGCTCCGCCACTGCCTCAGCAATGCTGGCCGACCTGCAGCAGTGTGAGGGCCTACAACAAATGTCTTGTCATCGATGTACCAGTTTACTGGAACAGGACAGATCATCTGTCACCTGCTACATCATTGACGAGACTGTCTCCAGCACAACACACCTCTAGGTCATTCAAAATGCAGATTAGGGGCAGATGCAGCAGGTGTGCCTAGTGTTGGCTCACTTCCTGCAGGAAACCAACATGGTGAGCTGGGAACTGGCATACTTCTGCGAGTGGGTTCCTGTGGTTTGCCTGCTGGACAGGGCCGATTTGATCTGCTGGAAGAGGGAGAGGCAACCCTGAACCAGCTGGATCAGCAGGCAGCTGCACGGTCCACCTGTCAGAAGGAGGACTTGCAGTTGGTTTAGAAGTTGGAGTTCCCTGATCTTGCTGTAGAGGGGGAACAGCAGAGCGCCGCTACAGTGGTGCGAGGGTAGAAAAGACTGGGTGACACTCAGCAGGTAGCAGAGGATGACAGGTGTCATCTCGGGGATGACAATGACGACGATGGTGTGTCTGCCATGGCGCACCTTTTCCCCATGCACGGTCTGCACAGGGATCCCAGGGTGATCCAGATGCAGCAGAGGGAGGACATCTGTATTTATCATGATTCTGGACCCATGGCTAAAGGGGAATCTGGGTCACTTCATGCAGTGTGGAGACCCTGAGCATCGAACAAGGGAGTTGCAGGAGGTCCTTGTTCGGAGGAAGACTTCCCCCAGCCTTCCACCCCCCCAGTCCCTGTCCAGCCAACACAGCAGCAGATGCCTGTGTCCAGCATCAGCAGGCACCCAGGAGATCTGCCGAGTCTCATTAGGCAACTCTACATGGTAGACCTACCTAGAGAGAAAGTGCCAGCAACAACATCCTCCTCTAGTCAGCACAAGCACCTGACCTGCATGGTGGCAGACTACATTGGGTCCTTCAGCGGGCTTGGCACCGAGGCCCCCGTGGACCCCATGAAGTATTGGGTCAAGTGGCTGGAGATCTGTAGGGAGCTTACGAAGTACACCCTGGAAGTCATGTCCTCCACCCCCCCCCCCCCCCCAGTGTGCTGTCTGAGAGATACTTCAGTGCGGACGGTGGCGTGGTCACAGAGAAACGCTCTCGTTTGTCCACACAGTCTGTGGCCAGACTCACCTTCCTTAAGGTTTTTTTTTAGGTATCTGTGATGAAAACTGTGCTGTCCGAGTTGTTCTAGTTGTGGGGAGGGCCCAACTGTGGCATGACTGTTTCCTGGAATCTCGCGGTTATTTTGGTTTGTTTGTGATGTGGTGCCACCGCTAGGTGCCATGGCCTTCCTTGCTGCTGCCTCACGCTACTGCTATTTCTGCTGTATTCACCGCCTGCTGTCTGTGCGCCTACCGACACGGTCCATAGAATAAGGATTTGCTGCAACGTGCCACTAGCTGTTATGCCTCAAAATAGCTATGCTGTTAAAAAATATATATATTGAGGTATCTGGGTTGAAAACTGTGTTGTCCCAATTCTGTATTGGACACATTGGGCTTCATGACTGCTGTCTGTAACCTCCTGGTGTATTCCCGGTGTTTTACAGCTGGGTACCACGGCCCACTCTGCTACCTGCTTCCACGTGCTCTTCCTACTCCTCCTGCTGCATTTACCTCCTGCTCTCTATGTTCCCACCGCTAGGATCCACAGTCTAAGGCACTGCTGCTATGCACCACTAGCTGGTATGCCACAGAATAGCTATGCTTTTTTAAAAAAAATATTAAGGTGTCTGGGTTGAAAACTGTGCTGTCCCAGTTGTGTATTGGACACAATGTGAGCTTCACGACTGCTGTCTGGAACCTCCTGGTGGATTGTTTATTTTCAGCCGTGGTACCACAGCCAGGTGCCATGGTCTATTATGCTGCCTGCTGCCACACATTCCTCCTCCCCCTTCTGCTGCATTTTTAAGTCATGCTCTGTGTTACCACTGCTAGGGTGCATAGTCTAAGGTGCTGCTACCCCAAAATAGCTATGCTGTTGTTAAAAATAAAAATTAAAAAAATTTAAGTGTGTTTTTTGAAAACTCTGCTGTCCCAGTTGTGTATTGGGAAAAATGTGGCTTCTCGACTCCGGTCTGGAGCCTCCTGCTGCTGTTTTTTTTACTGCTGTGCTCCCACTGCCGGGGTCACAGCCTACTCTGCTGTCACAAATTCCTCCTCCTCCTATATATTGTATATCTTCAAAAACACTTTTAGATACTTATAGACCTTTACACATGTATAATTGCTATTATTATTTATTATTCTTATTAAAAAAAAACATGATGCATGATGCATAATTTCATGTAAAAAGGGGTTTGGAGGCAATTTCAAGATTCAATGCTTAATTTTAACTCAAAACCGCATTCAAAACGGAATTACGATTCTATCCATGATCACGATCCTAACCAATCCGGAATTGGGTGGGGCCATAACCGGAATCACTCGAGATTCGTGATCGGGGGTATCCGAGCAGCCCTGTTCCTAGAAACATTTGTTTTCAATATCCATTTATTTTATTTACCCATTTATTCATTTACTAACTAAATATCAGCCTCCTATAGCAGCAGCCTCTCTATCTTCAGAGAGAGAAAGCCAGCATCCTTACTTGTCTGGGCCCAGCATGGAGACCTCATTTTCATTTAGCTTAAAGAGTAACTGTTAGGCAACAAAAGCAAATTTAAGTGTCTGTTCCCCTGTGTTAAACAGTGTGGCAGGTAGCAAAAAAGACAATATTGAAGTTTAAAATCTTTCTTACTTTTTTTGTGTTCTGAATAGGAATCCTCTTTTTCCCCATGCACCTAAGCAGGCCGCACATGAGAAGCTGCAGCGCATGCTGGGAGGTTTTTTTTTCTCCCTACTGCCCTCCCTGGTCCTCCCCCTCATTTCCCTATCCCTCCCTAATTATTTACTGCAGCCCGACTGGCTGCTTCCTCTATCCCTCCTGGCTCCGCTGACAGAGCTGTGAGGTACTGACACCCCCCCCCCTGCTGACACCCGCGATGTCCGCCAGCTGACCCTCCCTCCCCCAGCTGACACCCGCGATGTCCGCCGGCACATAACCCCCCCAAACCCCCCCCCCCCCCCCCCCGCGCTGACACCAGCCATGGATGGATGGACCACAGCCCACAAACAAAAGGACAGCAAGATGTAGTTGGCAGACAAAGGTTGTGCAGAGTACACCTGCCCCTGATGTCCCAATGGGCACTATGATGTTTGGGTGACTGGTGGGAGTGTCTGAGGGCTGGGAGTGGGGAGGGATAATGAATACTAAATCAGGAAGAAGTGTAAGTGAGGATATTACATCACAATTGGCTTCAGACAAGACTCTCAGATGGAACCTGCCAGGAACTGTCAGGAGCATAAATCTCTGCAAATACTAGATACAAATTCTCTGAAATTGAAACGTGGACAGTGAAATGCATATGTGATGTAAGTACAGCCAATATTTAGCTACTGATGTTTTTTTTTTTTTTTTTTTTTCTCTGAGACCTTATACCTAACAGCTCCTCTTTAAATAACTTTTACAATGTAAACTAGGTGAGGATTGAATTACATGTTTAAAAAAAAAACATTTGATATATTTATTTAAATATATGTATTGTTAAAGCTGTAAATCCCGTTAACCATAACAAAATATGTAACTTTACTGTGTATTTTGTAATTGTGTAACTATTGGTAATAACCTTCTTATTTTCCCAGTGGTTTGTTTACAAAGATGATGCCGAAGAGACATTTGCTGGAGATAGATCCACTCCTCATCAGGTCTTGGGTTTGCATAATACCACTTAAAGAAATGGACACATTTATGGGAACGCTTCCTATTGAACTCGTGGATGCTCTGAAGGCATGCTGCTTTAGATTTCCTGAAGCTGATGATAAAAAAATACAGGTGAGTAGAAACCCTGTTACTGTGGTTAGTCTATGAACATGACCACTGTAAGGTGAGGTGATAAGGCTGCATGGGTGTTCTGCTGGTGAGGTCACATGGTGCTGCATGGTGTTCTGCTGGTGAGGTCACATGATGCTGCATGGTGTTCTGCTGGTAAGGTCACATGGTGCTGCATAGTGCTCTGCTGGTGAGGTCACATGGTGCTACATGGTGCTCTGCTGGTGAAGTCACATGGCGCTACATGGTGCTCTGCTGGTGAGGTCACATGATGCTGCATGGTGCTCTGCTGGTGAGGTCACATGGCGCAGCATGGTGTTCTGCTGGTGAGGTCACATGATGCTGCATGGTGCTCTGCTGGTAAGGTCACATGGTGCAGCATAGTGCTCTGCTGGTAAGGTCACATGGTGCTGCATGGTGTTCTGCTGGTGAGGTCACATGATGCTGCATGGTGTTCTGCTGGTAAGGTCACATGGTGCTGCATAGTGCTCTGCTGGTGAGGTCACATGGTGCTACATGGTGCTCTGCTGGTGAAGTCACATGGCGCTACATGGTGCTCTGCTGGTGAGGTCACATGGCGCAGCATGGTGTTCTGCTGGTGAGGTCACATGATGCTGCATGGTGCTCTGCTGGTAAGGTCACATGGTGCAGCATAGTGCTCTGCTGGTGAAGTCACATGGTGCTGCATGGTGTACTGCCGGTGAGGTCACATGATGCTGCATGGTGTTCTGCTGGTAAGGTCACATGGTGCTGCATAGTGCTCTGCTGGTGAGGTCACATGGTGCTACATGGTGCTCTGCTGGTGAAGTCACATGGCGCTACATGGTGCTCTGCAGGTGAGGTCACATGGCGCAGCATGGTGTTCTGCTGGTGAGGTCACATGATGCTGCATGGTGCTCTGCTGGTGAAGTCACACGGTGCTGCATGGTGTACTGCCGGTGAAGTCACATGATGCTGCATGGTGTTCTGCTGGTAAGGTCACATGGTGCTGCATAGTGCTCTGCTGGTGAAGTCACACGGTGCTGCATGGTGTACTGCCGGTGAAGTCACATGATGCTGCATGGTGTTCTGCTGGTAAGGTCACATGGTGCTGCATAGTGCTCTGCTGGTGAAGTCACACGGTGCTGCATGGTGTACTGCCGGTGAAGTCACATGATGCTGCATGGTGTTCTGCTGGTAAGGTCACATGGTGCTGCATAGTGCTCTGCTGGTGAGGTCACATGGTGCTGCATGGTGCTGCATGGTGCTTTGCTGGTGAGGTCACATGGTACAGCATGGTGTACTGCCGGTGAAGTCACATGATGCTGCATGGTGTTCTGCTGGTAAGGTCACATGGTGCTGCATAGTGCTCTGCTGGTGAGGTCACATGGTGCTACATGGTGCTCTGCTGGTGAGGTCACATGGCGCAGCATGGTGTTCTGCTGGTGAGGTCACATGATGCTGCATGGTGCTCTGCTGGTAAGGTCACATGGTGCAGCATAGTGCTCTGCTGGTGAAGTCACATGGTGCTGCATGGTGTACTGCTGGTGAGGTCACATGGTGCTGCATGGTGTACTGCTGGTGAGGTCACATGGTGCTGCATGGTGTACTGCTGGTCAGGTCACATGGTGCTGCATGGTGTACTGCTGGTGAGGTCACATGGTGCTGCATGGTGTTCTGCTGGTGAGGTCACATGGTGCTGCATGGTGTTCTGCTGGTGAGGTCACATGGCGCAGCATGGTGTTCTGCTGGTGAGGTCACATGATGCTGCATGGTGTACTGCTGGTGAGGTCACATGGTGCTGCATGGTGTTGTGCTGGTGAGGTCACATGGTGCAGCATGGTGTTCTGCTGGTGAGGTCACATGGTGCAGCATGGTGTTCTGCTGGTGAGGTCACATGGTGCAGCATGGTGTTCTGCTGGTGAGGTCACATGGTGCTGCATGGTGTTCTGCTGGTGAGGTCACATGGTGCTGCATGGTGTTGTGCTGGTGAGGTCACATGGTGCAGCATGGTGTTCTGCTGGTGAGGTCACATGGTGCTGCATGGTGTTTTGCTGGTGAGGTCACATGATGCTGCATGGTGTACTGCTGGTGAGGTCACATGGTGCTGCATGGTGTACTGCTAGTAAGGTCACATGGTGCTGCATGGTGTTTTGCTGGTGAGGTCACATGGTGCTTTATGGTGCTCTGCTGGTGAGGTCACATGGTGCAGCATAGTGCTCTGCTGGTGAGGTCACATGGTGCTACATGGTACTCTGCTGGTGAGGTCACATGGTGCTGCATGGTGTACTGCCGGTGAGGTCACATGATGCTGCATGGTGTACTGCTAGTAAGGTCACATGGTGCTGCATGGTGTTTTGCTGGTGAGGTCACATGGTGCTTTATGGTGCTCTGCTGGTGAGGTCACATGGTGCAGCATAGTGCTCTGCTGGTGAGGTCACATAGTGCTGCATGGTGTTTTGCTGGTGAGGTCACATGATGCTGCATGGTGTACTGCTGGTGAGGTCACATGGTGCTGCATGGTGTTCTGCTGGTAAGGTCACATGGTGCAGCATGGTGCTCTGCTGGTGAGGTCACATGGTGCTGCATGGTGTACTGCTGGGAAGGTCACATGGTTTTCTGCTGGTGAGGGCACATGGTGCTGCATGGTGTTGTGCTGGTGAGGTCACATGGTGCAGCATGGTGTTCTGCTGGTGAGGTCACATGGTGCTGCATGGTGCTGCATGGTGCTTTGCTGGTGAGGTCACATGGTGCAGCATGGTGTTCTGCTGGTGAGGTCACATGGCGCAGCATGGTGTTCTGCTGGTGAGGTCACATGGTGCTGCATGGTGTTCTGCTGGTGAGGTCACATGATGCTGCATGGTGTTTTGCTGGTGAGGTCACATGGTGCTTCATGGTGCTCTGCTGGTGAGGTCACATGATGCTGCATGGTGTTTTGCTGGATAGGTCACGATACTGCATGGTGCTCTGCTGGTAAGGTCACATGGTGCAGCATAGTGCTCTGCTGGTGAAGTCACATGGTGCTGCATGGTGTACTGCCGGTAAGGTCACATAGTGCTGCATGGTGTTTTGCTGGTGAGGTCACATGGTGCTGCATGGTGTTCTGCTGGTAAGGTCACATGGTGCTGCATGGTGTTCTGCTGGTAAGGTCACATGATGCTGCATGGTGGTCTGCTGGTGAGGTCACATGGTGCTGCATGGTGTTCTGCTGGTGAGGTCACATGGTGCTGCATGGTGTTCTGCTGGTGAGGTCACATGGTGCTGCATGGTGTTCTGCTGGTGAGGTCACATGGTGCAGCATGGTGTTCTGCTGGTGAGGTCACATGGTGCTTCATGGTGTTGTGCTGGTGAGGTCACATGGTGCTACATGGTGCTCTGCTAGTAAGGTCACATGGTGCTGCATGGTGTTCTGCTGGTGAGGTCACATGGCGCGGCATGGTGCTCTGCTGGTAAGGTCACATGGTGCTGCATGGTGCTCTGCTGGTAAGGTCACATGGTGCTACATGGTGTTGTGCTGGTGAGGTCACATGGTGCTGCATGGTGTTCTGCTGGTGAGGTCACATGGTGCTGCATGGTGTTCTGATGGTGAGATCACATGGTGCTGCATGGTGCTCTGCTGGTGAGGGCACATGGTGCTGCATGGTGTTCTGCTGGAGAGGTCACAACGAGCTGCATGGTGTTCTGCTGGTGAGGTCACATGATGCTGCATGGTGTTCTGCTGGTAAGGACACATGGTGATGCATGGTGTTATGCTGGTGAGGTCACATGGTGTTGCATGGTGCTCTGCTGGTAAGGTCACATGGTACAGCATGGTGTACTGCTGGTAAGGTCACATGGAGCTGCATAGTGTTCTGCTGGTAAGGTCACATGGTGTTGCATGGTGTGCATGGGCTCAATTCTGGTAGCGTTTAGTAAATAATTACCACATGGAATTGGGTTTACCTCATGAGGTAAATCTACTTTTGAATTCTGGTAGTTTAAGTAAAGTTTTACCTCATGTAATTTCATGAGGTAATTCATGTGGTAATTTTCTACTAAAAATGTGTGGTATTTAGTAGTGAAATACCTCACACTTGAATTCTGAAGTGAAATAAGGTGCGTGTTTGCATGTCTTTTACCTCACATAATTAGACCTACCTCTACCACATGATAAATGCAGTGCTGGGACAGAATTGTGATATCTGTCACATAACATGGAGCCTTTTCAGCTTGTTCTGTGTTCAGGGCCCCCATATTTTGCTGAAATAAGTAAAAGTGATCTGACCAACGAATCCCCCCCCCCCCCGCCCAGCTTCCATTTATTTTTAAAAAAGAAAAAGTGCTCCAAACCCTGTACAATCCTTCATCTGCCGCGCCCCCCTCCCCCCTCAACAATGCCATTCCCCAATCTCTGGTTGGACAAAAAAGTAAAAATGCTCCAACCCACAGCCTCTAAAAGTAAAAGTTAAGTAAAACTGCGGCAAACACCGATTCCCCCCCTCCTCCTCTGGTTAAAAGTGCTCCGAGCCCCCCCCCCCAGCAGCCTCTATAAGTAAAAGTGCTGTAACCCTCCTTCCAGACCCCCAGCCTCTAAAAGTAAAAGTACTCACACCCCCAGTCTCTAAAAGTGCTGACCCCTCCCCCAGCCTCTAAAAGTGCTCCGACCCCCCCCCCCTCCCCCAGCCTCTAAAAGTGCTCCTAATCTCCTCCCCCCAGCCTCTAAAGGTAAATGAGCTGGATTTTTTATTTTTTTTTTATAATGGATGCCTATAAATTTACTTTTCATTGGTTGCTACATAATTAAATACACCTTCCCTCCTCAAAAAAAAAAAACAAAAACAAAAAAAAAACAAATCTTCCAAAGACTATCCCAACTTATGGAAGACAATTAAAGACTATTACTTATTTGCTGCAGGCTTACCACTGAAATACCTCATGTTTTACCTCACTCTATGCATTTACCTCAGTCTTTGGAAGATGTTTTCTCTAATTGTCATCCGGGACAACCCGAGATCCGGTCCCGCCCAGGATCTGGGGAAACACCAAATCAAGAAGTTTAAAAGCCCCCGCCCTCCCTCAATCCTCAGTTCATCTGTGTTTCCACAGCGGAAACACCTGTTGGAAGCAAGCTCCGTTGGAAGATATTGTTTTATTATTTTGGTACTCACCAGAGGGTGGGTGTTTTATTGGAAAGCAGAGGGACTGGTCAGTGGATAGCGCTTGCGGAGGTGGGCGCTCAACTGCAATTTCCTCTGTGTTTAGGAGGCAGAGACCGAGTGGTGTTTGGAGGTCGGCGTGCCTTACCTCTCCTCGCCTGACGCCGGCTCTGCAAGGCGTATCCGGCGTCAGGCTTCAGCGACTTCCGTGATGACGTCAGGCGCAAGGGAAGGCGGAGCGCGCACTGACGTCAGGTGACCACTGGAGGAGAGTATCACGGGGAACCAGGAAGTGAAAACAGCGTGCTCCTGGCGTCTCCCCTAGCGTTCTGTAGCAAAGGAGGCATGTCGCATCAGCAGCCGCAGCCGCAGCCGCCACAACAGCAGCAGCAATCGGAGGTGGCAGTACCGGCAGCCAGGTCCTCCTCACAGGCGCAGCCATCCGGGTCAGGGGTGGTAAGTCCTCCAGTGGAGGGTGATGTGTTTTTTATATATATGTCTATATCACCTTGGATGACTTATCAGTGATATGCCTGTTTTTCTGTATGTTTTATTCCAGGCAAAAACTGATCCTAAATCTAATGTTCCGCCCAAATATAAAAGATGTGGGTTGTGTAACACTAAGATCCCTCCAGATGCCCCTAGAAATGTTTGCCAGGCCTGCACAGACTCTATTGTGGCATCAGAGACCTCTAATTTATTAAAGGGAGTCATGGAGGTAGTCAATAAAAATATGCAGGAAACCTTAGATAAGTTTAAGGAATCTTTTGTTCCTCCTCCCTCTGATCCCCTGCCAGGCCCTTCTACAGTACCTTCTGGGGTTGGGTTACAGCCTCCATCCATAGTGGATATTTTGGGGGCTGAGGAAGAAGAGGAGGAAGAGGGGGATGATGGTTCTGGGTCAGTCTCTTTAGAGGAAGGGGAGCAACCCGGTTCGGGGGATTCAGGAAAAGAGGATTTAGTAAGAGCTCCTAGATTTCTCTTTTCTCCTGATGAATCTTCCGAATTGTTAAAAGCTGTATACTCCACGGAACAGATTAAAGAGTCGGTTCCAGAGATTACACCTCAGGATCAGGTATACTCAGGTCTGGGCCAGGCCACGGGAAGAGTATTTCCCATTCATAAAACTCTTCAGGAAATTATTATCTCCCAATGGCAGAATCCAGAAAGGCCTTTATTTATACCCAAATCCTCTAAAAGAAAGTTTCCTTTTTCTCAATCAGAAATTGATAAATGGACCAAATGTCCAAAGCTAGATGCCTCCTTATCTAAATACTCCAAAGATTCCGATTTATCGTTTGAGGATTCGGGGACGTTTTACCAGTAGGGGGAAGGCTGATTTATTTTCGGTTAGAATGGGAGAAGCTAAATCCCAATCCTTTTGTTTTTCGTATCATAAAAGAAGGCTACCGTCTTCAGTTTTCAGTCAAACCCCCGCTGAGAAGATTTGTGAATTCATTCCCAAGGGACCCGGAAAAAGCCGGGGGCCTAGAAAGGGAAATTCGGAAACTTCAGGAGAAGAGAGTTATCATTCCAGTTCCCCAGGAAGAGAGATTCCAGGGGTACTATTCCCAAGTCTTTCTGGTGAAGAAAGCCAGCGGGGATTTTCGATTTATTCTGAATCTAAAATCTCTCAATCCATTTCTGATTTACAAGAAATTCAGGATGGAGAGTATTTATTCAGTAAGGGGTCTATTGCAGGGGAAGGAATTCTTCGTCTCAATAGACCTCCAGGACGCCTACCTGCACATCCCGATTTTTTGCAGACATCAGAAGTTTCTGAGGTTTGCAATTCGAACTCCCTCCCATGTTCAACACTTTCAGTTTCAGGCACTCCCATTTGGCATAGCGTCAGCTCCTCGAGTATTCACAAAGGTCCTGGCAGAGATTATGAAGGAATTAAGGATCCAGGGAATCTCGATAGTCCCATATCTGGACGATCTTTTGGTTTTTGCGGAGACAATAGATCTGGTGTGTTCACACCGGGACATTGTTATCAGGACTCTGACTCAGGCGGGATGGATTGTCAATTACGACAAGTCAGCTCTCCAGCCGGTTCAGCAAATAACGTTTCTGGGCTACAAGATAGATTCGATAGAACGAAAAATCTTTCTCCCTCCAGAGAAAGTCCTGAAAATCCAATCAGAAGTAAATTCTCTGATGGTTCAGGAGAGATCTTCTCTTCGCCACATCATGAGAGTCCTCGGTCTATTTTCAGCGTCTATCCCTGCAGTGACGTGGGCTCAGTCTCACGGCAGAGCGCTACAGTCCCTGTTACTTTCCAATTGGGACAAATCAGAGGATTCCCTAGACTTACTGATTTCTATTCCCGACTCAGTAAAGTCCAGCCTTCTCTGGTGGTTGGACAATCACAATCTCGCCGAAGGTCGATTCTGGAGACAGATAGATCCCGTAAAGATCTTTACGGATGCGAGTTCTTGGGGTTGGGGCGCAACAGCCAGGGGGAATCACGCTCAGGGGAGTTGGCCTCAGGCGGTCAGCAGAAAATCATCCAATTTCAGAGAGCTGATGGCAGTTCAGAAGGCTCTTCTTTCATTCCAGTCTCTTATAGAGGGGAATCATGTCCTCATATTTTCGGACAACGTCACAACTGTGGCTTATCTGGCGAAACAGGGGGGAACGAGGTCATTCGATCTCATGACTCTCTGTTCAGAGATTCTGACCTGGGCAGAACCTCGGGTTCTGTCCTTATCAGCGATCCACATAAAGGGATCGCTCAAGGTGGAGGCGGACTTTTTAAGCCGCCAACAAGTAAACCAGGCCGAATGGGAACTCCATCCAGAAGTTTTTCAGAGTCTGGTGGTGAAATTCGGTGTACCAGAGATAGATCTATTCGCATCCCCAAGGAATGCGAAGGTGGAAAGATTTTTCTCCCTTCACAGAAGCAGCAAGTCTCTGGGATTGGATGCGTTAAATCTTCCTTGGGGTTTTGTTCTGGGGTATGCCTTCCCTCCTACAGCCCTAATTCCTCAGGTTCTTCTAAAACTTCAAAGAGAAGGGGGGAACCTAATTCTGATAGCACCCCAATGGCCAAAAAGGCCTTGGTATGCGACATTATTGAAAATGACAATGCAGCCTCCATGGGCCCTCCCACTCCGTCCGGATCTATTAATCCAGGGACCTCTTATCCATCCCAATCCAGATTTGTTCAAACTGGCAGCCTGGATCCTGAGAGGGTGATCTTAAGACAGAAGGGCCTGTCAGAAAAAGTTATCGAGACCCTGATGAAATGTAGGAAGCCTGTAACTCAGAGTATTTATCGCAAAGTCTGGAAGGTCTATTTAGCATGGTGTGAAGCTAAGACAAGACATCAGCATTTAACCAGTTCAGTACTGGAATTTCTCCAGGACGGATTTGAGATGAAATTAGCTCCCAGCACTTTCAAGGTTCAGTGTTCGGCCCTATCCATATTGTTAGATAGACATTTGGCACAGGAGGAATTAGTAAAAAACTTTTTCAAGGCCTTACAGAGATCAACTCCAGCCAAGTCGAAGATTTTTCCTCAGTGGGATCTGTCTTTAGTACTGAACAGACTGACAGTGGATCCTTTTGAACCCATAGAGAAAATTGATATTAAATTTTTAACACTTAAATTGGCCTTTTTGATTGCTATAACGTCGGCAAGACGTTTAGGTGATCTTCAGGCATTATCCATCAAGGATCCATTCCTCATTATTTGTCCTGATAGCGTAAGACTCAGGTTAGACCCTTCTTATTTACCTAAGGTAACATCTGAATTCCACAGGTCTCAGGAGATCATTCTTCCCTCATTTTGTGATAGGCCAGCTGGGGTTAAAGAGGAATCTTTTCACTGTCTGGACGTTAGGAGATCTTTATTAGTTTATCTTTCTAGATCTAGAGACTTTAGGAAATCCAGTAGGCTATTGGTTCTATTTTCAGGGAAGAATAGAGGTCAGCAGGCGTCCAGACAAACAATCGCCAGATGGATCAGGCAGACCATTACCTTAGCATATGAGAGTAGTGATAGTCCCGTTCCTAGTAACATTAAAGCTCACTCGACTCGCTCTCTATCCACATCATGGGCGGAGAGGGCAGGAGCCACCATTCACCAGATTTGTCAAGCGGCAACATTGTCAAACGCATCTACCTTTATCAAGCATTACAGAGTGGATGTTTTATCACAACAAGACCAGTCGTTTGGCAGAAAGGTGCTTCAGGCGGTGGTCCCTCCCTAAGGTGAGTCTTTAGTAAAGACTTCTTGTCTATCTCTCGGGTTGTCCCGGATGACAATTAGAGAAAGACTCCTATTAGACCTACCGGTAATGGAGTTTCTGGTTGTCATCCGGGACAACGTCTATAACCCTTCCCTTTCCTATCCAGCACCTTTCTGCTATTTAGGAGCACAGGGAATCTTTAGGCACTAGGGGTGTCTAGTTCTTCCTTCACCTTGGTGTTTCTAGGCTACTTACTTTCAGACGCACTGAGGATTGAGGGAGGGCGGGGGCTTTTAAACTTCTTGATTTGGTGTTTCCCCAGATCCTGGGCGGGACCGGATCTCGGGTTGTCCCGGATGACAACCAGAAACTCCATTACCGGTAGGTCTAATAGGAGTCTTTTTTTTTTTTTTTTGAGGAGGGAAAGTGTATTTGATTATGTAGCAACCTATGAAAAGTAAATTTATAGGCATCCATTACAAAAAAATGAAAAAAAAATAAAAATAAATCCAGCTCATTTACCTTTAGAGGCTGGGGGGGGGTGGGGGGTGGGGGGGGGGGTGGGGGGTGGTAGGAGCACTTTTAGGGTGTGTGTGTGTGTGGGGGGGGTCGTAGCACTTTTAGAGGCTGGGGGGAGGGGGGGTCGTAGCACCTTTAGAGACTGGGGGTGTGAGTACTTTTACTTTTAGAGGCTGGGGGTCTGAAGGGGGGGTTACAGCACTTTCACTTTTAGAGGCTGATGGGGAGGGGGGGGCCTTGGAGCACTTTTAACCAGAGGAGGGGGGGGAGAAATCGGTGTTTGCCGCAGTTTTACTTAATTTTTTTAAAAAATAGAGGCTGTGGGTTGGAGAATTTTTACTTTTTTTTTTCTAACCAGAGGTTGGGGAATGGCAATGTTGAGGGGGGGGGCGGCAGATGACGGATTGTACAGGGTTTGGAGCACTTTTTCTTTTTTAAAACAAAATGGAAGCTGGGGGGGAGGATTCGTTGGTCAGATCACTTTTACTTATTTCAGCAAAATATGGGGGCCCTGAACACAGAACAAGCTGAAAAGGCTCCATGTTATGTGACAGATATCACAATTCTGTCCCAGCACTGCATTTATCATGTGGTAGAGGTAGGTCTAATTATGTGAGGTAAAAGACATGCAAACACGCACCTTATTTCACTTCAGAATTCAAGTGTGAGGTATTTCACTACTAAATACCACACATTTTTAGTAAAAAATTACTGCATGAATTACCTCATGAAATGACATGAGGTAAAACTTTACTTAAACTACCAGAATTCAAAAGTTGATTTCCCTCATGAGGTAAACCCAATTCCATGAGGTAATTATTTACTAAACACTACCAGAATTGAGCCCATTATGTCTGACTAATTTGGAATTTCCCTCAATCTCTGGTCCTGATTGACTGAAATTTCTGTGCGGCAATCTTATCTTATTTTGAATACCTGACATTTAAATAAGCCATAATATTTTTTGTTTACAAATTCCTTATTTAACTTATCTGTTGGAATTTTTCATAGTTTGAGATATTTACACATACTGACATTTGCTTATCATGTCATTTTGATGTACTTGATTGAAAATAGGCGTCACCAGCCATCTTGACTTGCTGATTAATTTAATTGCTCCAGACATTAGTACTTTAACCACTTGCCGACCGCACGCTTATACCGTGCGTCGGCAAAGTGGCAGCTGCAGGACCAGCGACGCAGTATTGCGTCGCCAGCTGCAGGCTGATTAATCAGGAAGCAGCCGCTCGTGCGAGCGGCTGCTTCCTGTCAATTCACGGCGGGGGGCTCCGCTTTGTTTACATTGTACGGCGCTGCTGCGCAGCAGCGCCGTAAGGCAGATCGGCGATCCCCGGCCAATCAGCGGCCGGGGATCGCCGCCATGTGACAGGAGACAGCCTGTCACTGGCTGCACAGGACGGATAGCGTCCTGTGCAGCCCGGATCTCCAGGGGGGGCCAGGTAGGAGAGGGAGGGGGAGGATTTTGCCGCGGAGGGGGGAGGTGCCCCCCCCGCAACACCCGGCAGGCAGGAGCGATCAGACCCCCCCAGCACATCATCCCCCTAGTGGGGAAAAAAGGGGGGTGATCTGGCCGCTCTGCCTGCACGCTGATCTGTGCTGGGGGCTGCAGAGCCCACCCAGCACAGATCAGCTAAGGGGTCCCCAACCTTTTCCGGCCCGGGGACCACTTTTTGCCCGCTGGGGGGGGGGGGGGGGGGGTGCCGGGGCGGTCGGAGTGCGTGCGTCCTGGTGGACAGTGTTGTGCGGTGTGGGGGGTTGGCGGCATAGCTGGCATAGTTGCCTCAGTATGGCTAGTATAGTTACCCCTGTATAGCTAGTATAGTGTCCCAGTATAGCTAGTATAGTGGCCAGTATAGCTAGTATAGTGCCCCAGTATGGGTAGGTAGTGCCCCAGTATAGCTAGTATAGTGCCCCAGTATAGCTAGTATAGCCCCAGTATTGGTAGTATAGTACCCAGTATAGCCCCAGTATTGGTAGTATAGTACCCAGTATAGCCCCAGTATAGCTAGTATAGCCCCAGTATTGGTAGTATTGTACCCAGTATAGCCCCAGTATAGCTAGTATAGTACCCAGTATAGCCCCAGTATAGCTAGTATAGTACCCAGTATAGCCCCAGTATAGCTAGTATAGTACCCAGTATAGCCCCAGTATTGGTAGTATAGTACCCAGTATAGCCCCAGTATAGCTAGTATAGTACCCAGTATAGCCCCAGTATAGCTAGTATAGTACCCAGTATAGCCCCAGTATAGCTAGTATAGTACCCAGTATAGCTAGTATAGTACCCAGTATAGCCCCAGTATAGCTAGTATAGTACCCAGTATAGCCCCAGTATAGCTAGTACAGTGCCCAGTATAGCCCCAGTATAGCTAGTATAGTACCCAGTATAGCCCCAGTATAGCCCCAGTATAGCTAGTATAGTACCCAGTATAGCTAGTATTGTACCCAGTATAGCCCCAGTATAGCTAGTATAGTACCCAGTATAGCCCCAGTATAGCTAGTATAGTACCCAGTATAGCCCCAGTATAGCTAGTACAGTGCCCAGTATAGCCCCAGTATAGCTAGTATTGTACCCAGTATAGCCCCAGTATAGCTAGTATAGTACCCAGTATAGCCCCAGTATAGCTAGTATAGCCCCAGTATAGCTAGTACAGTGCCCAGTATAGCCCCAGTATAGCTAGTATAGTACCCAGTATAGCCCCAGTATAGCTAGTATAGTACCCAGTATAGCCCCAGTATAGCTAGTATAGTACCCAGTATAGCTCCAGTATAGCTAGTACAGTGCCCAGTATAGCCCCAGTATAGCTAGTATAGTACCCAGTATAGCCCCAGTATAGCCCCAGTATAGCTAGTATAGTACCCAGTATAGCTAGTATTGTACCCAGTATAGCCCCAGTATAGCTAGTATAGTACCCAGTATAGCCCCAGTATAGCTAGTATAGTACCCAGTATAGCCCCAGTATAGCTAGTACAGTGCCCAGTATAGCCCCAGTATAGCTAGTATAGTACCCAGTATAGCCCCAGTATAGCTAGTATAGTACCCAGTATAGCTAGTATTGTACCCAGTATAGCCCCAGTATAGCTAGTATAGTACCCAGTATAGCCCCAGTATAGCTAGTATAGCCCCAGTATAGCTAGTATAGTACCCAGTATAGCCCCAGTATAGCTAGTATAGTACCCAGTATAGCCCCAGTATAGCTAGTACAGTACCCAGTATAGCCCCAGTATAGCTAGTACAGTGCCCAGTATAGCCCCAGTATAGCTAGTATAGTACCCAGTATAGCCCCAGGATAGCTAGTATAGTACCCAGTATAGCCCCAGTATAGCTAGTATTGTACCCAGTATAGCCCCAGTATAGCTAGTATAGTACCCAGTATAGCCCCAGTATAGCTAGTATAGTACCCAGTATAGCCCCAGTATAGCTAGTATAGTACCCAGTATAGCCCCAGTATAGCTAGTATAGTACCCAGTATAGCCCCAGTATAGCTAGTATTGTACCCAGTATAGCCCCAGTATAGCTAGTATAGTACCCAGTATAGCCCCAGTATAGCTAGTATTGTACCCAGTATAGCCCCAGTATAGCTAGTATAGTACCCAGTATAGCCCCAGTATAGCTAGTATAGTACCCAGTATAGCCCCAGTATAGCTAGTATAGTACCCAGTATAGCCCCAGTATAGCTAGTATAGTACCCAGTATAGCCCCAGTATAGCTAGTACAGTGCCCAGTATAGCCCCAGTATAGCTAGTATAGTACCCAGTATAGCCCCAGTATAGCTAGTATAGTACCCAGTATAGCTAGTATTGTACCCAGTATAGCCCCAGTATAGCTAGTATAGTACCCAGTATAGCCCCAGTATAGCTAGTATAGCCCCAGTATAGCTAGTACAGTGCCCAGTATAGCCCCAGTATAGCTAGTATAGTACCCAGTATAGCCCCAGTATAGCTAGTATAGTACCCAGTATAGCCGCAGTATAGCTAGTACAGTGCCCAGTAAAGCCCCAGTATAGCTAGTATAGTACCCAGTATAGCCCCAGTATAGCTAGTATAGTACCCAGTATAGCCCCAGTATAGCTAGTATTGTACCCAGTATAGCCCCAGTATAGCTAGTATAGTACCCAGTATAGCCCCAGTATAGCTAGTATAGTACCCAGTATAGCCCCAGTATAGCTAGTATAGTACCCAGTATAGCCCCAGTATAGCTAGTATAGTACCCAGTATAGCCCCAGTATAGCTAGTATTGTACCCAGTATAGCCCCAGTATAGCTAGTATAGTACCCAGTATAGCCCCAGTATAGCTAGTATTGTACCCAGTATAGCCCCAGTATAGCTAGTATAGTACCCAGTATAGGCCCAATGTATAGCTAGTATAGTACCCAGTATAGCCCCAGTATAGCTAGTATAGTACCCAGTATAGCCCCAGTATAGCTAGTATAGTACCCAGTATAGCCCCAGTATAGCTAGTCCCCGACAGCCCCCCCTCCCACCCGCCCCCCGCGGCCGCCGCTGCTGTTACCTTAGCCGGCGGCCGCTTATTCCCCTCTCATGTCCGGGCCGGCGTGAAGTGATTGATGCACAGCAGCGCGCCCCGCGGCTGCTGTGAGGAAGAGGCAGGAAGCAGAAGAGAGAGCGGCTTCCTGTAGCGACGATGTGTATCGCTGTTACTATGTGAACCGCTCTCTCTCTTGCCTCTGTCTCCTCCTCCTCACAGCAGCCGTGGGGCGCGCTGCTGTGCATCACTACACGCCGGCCCGGACATGAGAGGGGAATAAGCGGCCGCCGGCTAAGGTAACCGCAGCGGCGGCCGCGGGGGGGGGGGGGGGGGGGGGGGGAGGGGGGGTGTCAAGAGGACTGTCCCGCGGCCCAACTGCAAACGTCCCGCGGAAGTGGGCCGCGGACCACAGGTTGGGGACCCCTGCTTTAAAATATTAAACGATCTTCATTCTATATCTCGTTCATCATGCACTTCTGATATTATTTCTCTCTACTAATTAGTTTCGAACGCGTCTGTCCTTTTCCTGAAATGGAGTCGGCCATTTTGAGCCAGCAAAGCATGTAGACCTCTAAATAAACGTTTATAGTAATTTAATACTTAAACACCGTAAATATTTCTATAAAATAATCAGATAACGTGTATACTGATCATTTATCAAAATAGTTAAATAATGTAATAGTTTTATAAAGACTTAAAAAAATATTTTTTTTAAAGGTTATAGAAACCTCCAGGTGGCAGTGCAATATAAAGGATAATCTTTTGATTGAAAATGCTTTATCAGTCTGACATTTTACAAAAAGTCATAACTACTAAGTTTACCATAACATTTGAGGTTTGCTTCCCATCAAAGGGGGGGGGGGGGGGGGGGTTGGGGCACAGAACCTGACTTCCCATCAACCTAGGGGGCATAGAATCTGAATTTTTATCAACCTGGGGGATACAGGGTTTGACTTCCCTCCTGCCAAGCACCCACCTTTTTCTTTGCCAGTGTAGTGTTCAATTTTCAGTTTCCATGAAATGTATTATGAAAAAAACAGTGAAGAAAATAGCGAGTAGCCAATTAAAAAAGACTAGGTGGCGCTGCTTCTCTAGAGTGGTATATATTATAGACTCTATAAACTAATCCTCCAACCTGCTGCTACCTTATGTGCAGTGGTATACCCCTTAACACCACTGGCTAATGACTTACACAATTATAATACAAAAGGAGCGCAGGTGATAAATATTAAAGTAATAATCTTATTTTGTATTTCAACGGAAGAAATATTCCTCACACTCCCTTCCCACATATAAGTCACACTTCACATACACACATGGGAGTTATGCGGTGCCCTGAAAAAAATAGCAATAAAAAAGCAATAAAAAAAAAACAGAAGAAGGTGCATGCAGATAACTGAGTTTTGTCCAATCACTATAAAAAACCAGCTTCACCTTTAACCTTTTCAGAAAGGATATATACTGTATATTGCACATAGAAAAAAGCTGTCTTGCTTGTAATATAGACTCCGACGGAGAATGAAGTAAATATCACCTGTAATGTAGACGTCAGTTCCTCCAGTGTCCCCCAGATGCGCCTCCTGGTTATCCGGAATGACCAAACAGTCCGCTCCACAGAACTCGGAGGACCTCCAAAACAACCTCCACCACCATCCTGTGTATGTCAAAAGCGGCGCATACGCCGCTGCCGGCAGGAGGTCTCGTTAGAAGTGGGTCCGCTACATTGATCCACAGGGGCAGGCTCTTACCGTGACATCACCGCTGCAGGTTGCCCGGCGCTTCTCGCGGTGATTCAACTTTCAGATTAGCTTGCAATGCGGTTCATCTAGGAGCGGAAGTCCGTGTCTTTTTCTTTCCACAATAATCTACTGGTCTCCTTGTTTCACGAGCACTATGAAGACAAGGAACGTCTGTTGATTATATAAACCACCTACTTAGGTACTTCAATGCAGTGTTGCTCGGATAGTACTTTTTAAAATCCGAATTGATCGGGATCCGGATTTTCAGATATCCGGATCCGATTCGGATATCCGAATCTGAACTTTTAGATATCCGCATAAATGCGGATATCCGAACACATTATCCGCGGATATCTGGATAGAGAAACCGGAAGTGCCTTTCAAAATGCTTTAAAACCATTTCTAACCTTTAAAAACACCCTCTAGCCTCTTCTCCTCCTTTCCCCTTCCTCCCTCCTCCCTCCTTCCTCCTCCAGGGATGTGTAGGATGTCAAAAGCACGCTCACATACATTAGCCCGGAATCAAACCCAGGAATCGAACCCAGGTCAACTGCGTGGAGGGCAGCTATGCTCACCACTCTACTACCAAAACTACAGCACGCTCACATACATTAGCCAGGAATCGAACCCAGGAATCAAACTCAGGTCAACTGCGTGGAGGGCAGCTATGCTCACTACTATACTACCAACACTACAGGCTGAAGCCAGCCTAGCTGGCCTGGGAAGGATGAAAAGCTAGGTGGCCATGCAACCATTCCTGCTAACCTAAAGCTTACTTGTGTCTTACAACACATTGGCTTAAGACTTTACCAAATCCAATGCTCCAATATGGGGAAGCTTCTCGGTTTGCTGTTGTTTTTTTTTGTTTGTTTTTAAGTGTGGTGTCACAGTTCACTCATCTCTTCAACTACAAGAAAGGCCCAGGAGTAGTCTTAGCTACCATAATATCTATGTTACGGCAGGGCCCTTATTACACTTTCTCTTACAGGGCTATGGAAACCGTTTTGCCCATGCGATAAAGCGAGGTGCAAAAATGAAATCATGCTTAGCAGAGGATGGTTTCAATCCATCAACCTCTGGGTTATGGGCCCAGCACACTTCTGCTGTGCCACTCTGCAGTCTGCTTACATTTGTATACAATCTTCAAGTTTAAGAAGGGTACATTAGTTCCCTTCACAAAACACAAAATGCAAAGCCATTCCCGGGTGGGCTTGAACCACCAACCTTTCGGTTAACAGCCAAATGCACTAACCAATTGTGCCACAAGGACTGTGTATATTTCATGGCTGCTAAATAGCTAGCTGGGGTTTTCTTCGGACAGCTGTTGAGCACACAATGCAAGGCCATTCCTGGGTGGGCTTGAACCACCGACCTTGCGGTTAACAGCCAAATGCACTAACCAATTGTGCCACAAGGCCATCCCTAGCAGGAAGAGTTGCATGGCCACCTAGCTTTTCATCCTTCTCACCCTTGCCCTGGAATCTTCCAGACTTCAAATTGCTGTCCTTTGCTGTGTGTGTTACACCAGCATCATCCAGGGGGGCACATGATCTTTCTGATTCTGAAGTCTTGAATTTAATGTTGTAAGCAGTTTCACCATGTGTCCCACTGCTTTCATCTTGCAAATTAGGCAAATAAGCAAGCTCATTTTTCTCTTGGGTATATCACAATGGTGCATGCTAGGCTGGCTTCAGTATGTAGTGCTGTTGGTAGTATAGTGGTGAGCATAGCTGCCCTCCAAGCAGTGGACCTGGGTTCGATTGCTGGCCAATGCATATAAGCTGGCTTTTGACATCCTACGAGAGAGAGAGAGAGAGAGAGAGAGACACACACGGTGGCGGAGGTTGTTTTGGAGATCCTGAGTTCTGTGGAGCGGACTGTTTGGTCATTCCGGATAACCAGGAGGCGCATCTGGGGGACACTGGAGGAACTGACGTCTACATTACAGGTGATATTTACTTCATTCTCCATCGGAGTCTGTATTACAAGCAAGACAGATTTTTTCTATGTGCAATATACATATCCTTTCTGAAAAGGTTGAAGGTGAAGCTGTTTTTTTATAGTGATTGGACAAAACTGAGCTAACTGCATGCACCTTCTTTGTGTTTTTCTATTGCTATTTTTTTCAGGGCACCGCATAACTCCCATGTGTGCATGTGAAGTGTGTCTTATATGTGGGGAGGGAGTGTGAGGAATATTTCTTCAGTTGAAACAATACAAAATAAAATTATTTTAATTATCACCTGCGCTCCTTTTGTATTATGATAGCTAGTTGCCTCCCTGGTGTTACAAAGGGCTCATCCCCCTTTGTCTTGCAACATCACAGTATGGACATCTTGCTGCCATAGTCCTGTAGATTCTACACATGCTTTGCTCTGGGTGAATCATGCCCTCACTCTGCTTATCAAATCCAGCCGCAATTCTAAATTTTTTTCTATTCTTTGTCATTTCAGAACATTAAAGATATTTTAAGCAGACTGCTAAAGCTCCTGGAACAACGTAGCAGGTAACTAAATTATACATAATTTTCAAAGAGGAGACTGTGCCGACTCTTGTACAAACACCAATCGAACCAATCGTACCCCATCCAAACCAGTCATACTCCATCCAAACTGATCATTTTCCAGCCAAACTGTTCAGTCTCCAGCTAAAGTGTTCATTCTTCAGTGGCAATGGGAAGTAGAGCAACAGGTCTGAAGTTATTGTTTTTCAGGTTGCTTGGCTTTCTGGAAACTGGTATGATTGTGGACCTTTTTAAGGAGGGACTTTTACTTCTAGACCATACTCCAGCCACACTTATCATTCTCCAGCTAAACTGATAATTCTCCAGCCAAACCAATCACACTCTAGCCAAATCAATGTAGGTACCTACATAATTTGTTTGGCTAACACGGTACAGAAACTTGTTTGCTACTAGCCAAATCAATCACACCCAGCCAAACCAATCATTCTCCTGCTAAACCAGTCATACTCCATCCAAACTGATCATTCTCCAGCCAAATCCATCACACTCCAGCCAAATCAATCACACTCCAGCCAAAGCAATCATTCTCCAGCGAAACCAGACATACTCCATCGAAACCGATCATACTCCATCCAAACCGATCATTCTCCAGCCAAATTAATCACACTTCAGCCAAATCAATCATTCTCTAACCAAATCATTCACTCTACAGCCATGCCAATCATTCTCCAGCCAAACCTATCACACTCCATCCAAACCAATAATTTGTCAGTCAAACCTATTCTACTCCAGTCAAATCAACCATATTCCACCCAATTATTCTTCACTCAAACCAATCTTTCACAAGCCAAACAAATCATTCTTCAGCCAAACCAATCATTCTTCAGCCAAACCAATCATTCTTCAAACAAACCAATCATTCTTCAACCAAACCAATCATACTTCAGCCAAAGCAATCATACTGCAGTCAAACTTATCATACTTCAGCCAAACTGATCCTTCTTCAGCCTTTAAATAACAACTAGTCGACCTAAGCCCATTTGAAAACGGGCTCTAGGTCTGTCACCGCCGCAAGTCAGCACGCATGTGCGTTCGCACCCGCCACGTGCACGCACACACTCCCATCTGGCCCCCTGGCAAGTCCTTGCGTCCTGTTCATGTGGGTTTACCTAACCTGACAGCTTGAGGGCCATTTGTAAGGAAAGAAGTAAAAATTCTACGGCGCTAACACTCCATCATAAATGCTGTCCCACACTGATTCCGGGAAATGTCTCCAATAAATCCTCTTGCAGTTAGCATATGCTTCCAGCCTGGAACATAATTTCCCAGTGTGGAAAATTACCCCTGAGGACAGAAGGACGCAGAAATCGGTGAGGTTGAGAGCGGGCAAGATTCACAAAGGTCGATTTGGTTGATATTTGTATAAGTACCACTAGAGTGGGAAGTGATTGTAGCGGTATTAGGACTCATAGATGTGAGTACTCTATTATCCTTATGTGATTTTATTTATTAAAAGCTAAAGCAATTTTCCACACTGAGGGAGCTCTTTATCCGTTTGTTATCCTGCATGCCTGGGAGCATATGCTGACGGCATGAGAATTTATTGGAGACATCTCCCGGAATCAGTATGAGACAACATTTATGATGGAGTGTTAGCGCAGCAGAATTTTACTTCTTGGCTTATTTGGACTATTTGGATCAGTCTTCCTGCTTGCTGCTGAACATCTGTATCATTATTTGAGGGCACCAAGGCTCGTTTGCATTGTGTTTTTGTCGATTTGCAAGAAAGTCCAATAACAATATATTTGAAGGAAACAAGACCTAGTGCGTAGAGTTTGTTGATCAGCTGAACAGGTACAATCAGGGCCGGTGCTGCCATAGAGGAAAGGGGGCAATTCCCCAGAGCCCCGACTTCTGCATGGGCCCTTGTGCTGCCAGACCCTGGCAACTGTTTTCCCCTCCCTCAGATAAGATGTCCCACGCTGCAATGCTCTTCCCTTAATGTGCAGGAGCACGCGCTATTCCCGCCTTACATTGCTAAGGAGCGTGCCTTCCTTAGTTAACGCACGTTGCTTACATAGCAACGCATGTAGCTTTAAATGCAGGTGTTCCCTGTGAAGTATTGCGACCGCGATACTTCAATAGCAGCTGCTATTATGTCAATAAACATAGTATAATTAGATTAATTGACATAGTAGTGGTCGAGAGTGAAGTATCGCGGTTGTGATACTTCACAAGGATCATCCGCATTTAAATTTGCGCACGTTGCTATGTAACCAACGAGTGTAACTAAGGAAGGCACACTCCTTACATGGCAGCGAGCACATCAAGTCAGTTGAGATTACTTTCTTTCTTTTTTTTTTTTTTATTTCAATAAATTTTTATTGAAGAAAATTGTTTAATACTATTGGTATCACCATTTCACAATTTTGTTAATATTTCTTCATATTTCAATATAAGACAAAACATTGATATAGAGAACAATCAAAAACTAATAAAAAACAATAAACGAACAGAATTGGTCCTAGTTGGTTTACCAGTATATAAATATACTCTAGCTCCAGTATTGATACAGATCTTGGGTTACCACTCCTAATTAGATCCCGTGACAGAGGGATCTGAGACTACTTTTGACCTCGGAATTCCAAACATTACAGATACAGTTGTTCCTCATGTAGATTAGATACCAAAAATCTATATCTCAAGGGATCTGTAATTTAAGTAGAGCTATGTTCCGTAGTCTAGCGGTTAATAAGCATTCCATAGTTAAGTTTGAGTTTGCCATGGCCTTAATTTGGTCTTTAGTTGGGATTTCACTAGAGCCCCAGTTAGCAAGAATTTGTTGCCTGGTAGTGAAGAGAATGTGGGACACCCCTAATCTTTCCGAAACTAAAAAGTTCTCCAAGCCTATATGTAATAGTGCTAAGTCTGGGTTAGGTAATATATTATTTAGTGAGTATGCAGATATGAGCCTAAATACTGTATTCCATAAGTTTTTTATAGGTGGGCATTCCCATAAAATGTGGAGAATCGTGCCGATATCCCTTCCACATCTCCAACATAATGGGGATTGCTGGGGATTAAAGGTTGCTAGTTTCCTTGGCGTTAAGTACCAATTCAGTAATATTTTAAAGAAGGCCTCTAAATGTGTGGAGCAGTGCGAAAATCTTGATCTGTGTCTACTGGTTTTTATAATATCATTGACAGTGATATTTGCTTGTAATATTTTATTCCATACTCGGACATATCTCTCCAGTGAGTTAGCTGATAATACAACTAATTCTGAAGACCAGAAGGAAATACCTTTAAGTAGAGAAAACGGTTCTTTAAGGTAGACAGCCAAGTGTCTAGGTAATGTTGGAATATTTATTTTGTTGACCCGTATAAATGAGCTAATCTGAAGATATGTGAAACTCTCCTTTTTTGGTAGGGAATATTGTTCAATCAATTGTGTAAAGGTTTTAATTTGCCTTTATATGAACAGATTGTTTAGGTATATAATGCCTGAAGATAACCAAGGTTGAAGGTTAATATATATAATAGATAATTGTAGAGCTTGTAGTGGTATTTTTATGGGTAGGCTATCTATAGTAAGTCGGTGGTTTTTGATATAGTTACTCTAAGCTTCTAATGTAGCTTGTGTCATAGGGTTTTTTTGGGTAGGAAAAGGTAGATTTAACAATGGAAGAGAGACTAGGTGGATCAATGGAGCCTCTGCCATATTTTCTTCCATTAAAACCCAGGGTTTCCTGTCTGTTGTGGCCCACCAATATTTAGAGGCATCTAATATACAAGCCCAATATAGTGATGGTATACAGGGGAGACCGAGGCCACCCCTAGAACGGGGTATAATCAAAGTTCCATAGGAAATTCTATGCTGTTTACCTTTCCATAAATAAGTAGGGAAGATTTTCCGCATCTCTTTAAAAAAGGGGGATGGTACAACAACATGTACTGTTCTAAATATATATGTTATTTTAGGAATTACATAGGTCTTAAGGAGTGCTGTTTTCCCGAGTATGGAGTACTCGAATTCTGCAAAGGAGTTCAAATCGGTCTGAGTGTTTTTAAGGAGCGGTAAATATTTATCTCTATAAAGATGTGTCGTAGACTGAGGGATATTAATCCCCAAATATGGGAGCCCTCTAGTTGTCCAAGGGAAGGGAACCAAGCATGATATCTTCTCTTTCATGGAGTTATCTAGGTTTAGATGGAGCATTAATGATTTAGTTGCATTAACTTTATAATAGGAGGTTCCAGAGAAGTCCTCTAACACATTCTATACACTTGACAATGAGTCTAAAGGGTTGGATAGCGTGAGTATGACATCATTGGCAAACAAGCCTATTTTGTATTGGGTGCCTGCAATATCTATACCTTGTATGGTGTATTGTGACCTAATTTTTAGTGCTAACATTTCCATTACTAAGGTAAAAATTAGAGGGGAAAGGGGACACCCCTGCCTAGTACCATTGGAGATTGTAAATGTTTTGGAGACAAATCCAGCCAGGATTACATTTGCAGAGGGAGCAGAATATAATGACATAATCGAAGAGAGGATATTACCTGTAAAACCAAACTTGATCAAGACAGCCCTCAGAAATCCCCAGTGCACTCTGTCGAAGGCCTTCTCCGCATCCAAAGCCAGGAAGAGAGAAGGCCTTCGACAGAGCTCTGTGTATCTCAACAGATTCAAAACCCGTCTCGTCCCATCTGTAGCTTGTCTCCCTTTAGTGAATCCCACTTGATCATAAGCGATCAGGGACGGCATAATTTTAGATAGTCTGGTCGCAATTAGCTTAGCAAATAATTTAATATCCCCATTGAGAAGAGAGATAGGCCTATAGTTACTTGGGTTATTTTTATCTTTACCTGGCTTTGGGAGAACTGTAATAGTTGCTCTTTGAAGTTCTGGAGGGATTTGAGATGTTGATATAAAATAGTTAAATAATTTAGCAAGTGTTGGCGCTAGGAGGTGTTTAAAATGCTTGTAGTAATCATTAGTAAAGCCGTCAGGGCCTGGGGCTTTATTGGTTTTTAATGTATTGATAAGGGAAATAATCTCGTTACCATCTGTGGGGTTATTAAGGACTTTTAAGTTCTCATCTGTTGTGGGGCAGTTACAGAGTTCAGGAATTTTTGGATTATTTGGTCCGTGGGTTGAGGGGTATTTTTATCTTCTTTTAAATTATACAATGCTTTATAGAAGTCGCTAAAAGCGTCGGCAATCTCTTTGGGGTTTGTTAAGAATTTTCCGGTTTGGGGATGTACTAATGAGGTTATTTTTGCTTTAGTTTGAGTAGATTTAACTGCTTTTGCTGTGAGAGTGATTGCTTTGTTTGACTGAGAATAGTAAATTTGTTTCCTTTTTTGAAGTAGAAAATCATAGGACTCTGAAAGTAGTGATCTTAGCTCTTGCCTTAGCATGAATAGTTTATTAGTTGTGGCGATAGTGACTAAAGATTTATTAATGGATTCTAATGCTTGAATTTTGGCCAATACTGTTATAATTTTAGACTTTTTGTTTTTTCCGAGTTGCGCTTGCTTGTATGAAAACCCCACGTAGATATGCTTTATGAGCGCACCATAGCATTGCCTCATTAACCTGACCATTGTCATTAAGGGTAAAATATTCAGGAATCTTATCCTGAAACTTCTGTTTTAGGTTTTTATCGGTTAGTAATGAATTGTTTAACCTCCAAGGTGGTCTGGCAGATATAGGTGTGCCCGGCAAAAGAGATGTAATAATAGGGGCGTGATCTGACCAGGTAATTGGGTTAATTTTAGATTAAACGATTTTTTGTAGGGGAATTACGTCTGTCAAGAAAAAAATCTATCCTAGAGTAGGACTTGTGGACTGAGGAGAAGTAGGTGTAGTCCACTTCGGAACTGTGTAAAGCTCTCCATGGGTCTTATAGTCCCTCTTGCTGACAGATCTTCATGAGGGCTATAGGCTGTAGGCTATAGGCTTCCTTTTTAAATTTTTATTTGACATATCTAGGGACGGGTCGAGGCAGGCATTAAAATCCCCTCCGATTAATAGGTTGCCCGTTTTAACTTTATTTAATTTGGTGATTAGTCTGCGAAGGTATTTTAACTGGCCGGTGTTAGGGGCATAGGAGTTCACCAGAGTATATGGGGATTCATTGATGGTACATCTAATAATAAGAAATCTTCCGTTTGTATCTTTAATTTCTTCATGTATAGTGACGGCTAATCTCGAGTTGAAAGCTATAAAGACTCCCCTCTTCTTTTTTGAAAAGTTATTAAATACGACAGTGGGATATTGCTTATGTGAACAAGAGTGAGTTTTGCCCTCTGCAAAATGTGATTCCTGAACCATTAAAACATCTGTTTTATTAACTAAAGCATCTCTCCACAACAAGTGTCTTTTGAATGGAATATTTAGACCATGGGCATTAATTGACATAAAGTTAAGGGTCATAGTCGTGGTCTAAAGAAATGTTATCAGATTAGATCTGTTGCGTACAGCATCATAGCGGGCCAGTAGGTTAAGAACATAAAGAAAACAGAAATATTTAACCCAATTACCCCACCCCAAACGAAACTGTTCTATATCTATCATTAATAGAGAAACATTAAGTGCATTCAGAATGAGAAATTTGGCAGTAGCACAGTCATCAGACGAATCTGGGACTGCTAGGGAGGCAAGGAAACAGCATGCCATCATCAAAGATAATGGCGGCGTGTTCCAACAGTCAGCCATGGGAATTCAAAAGAGAGAGCGACTGCACACATCCATCGATCATTCGGCTTGGTGCCATTCAGGAGATATTTTTTTGAGAGCAGGGGGAGGTTTGGTTGCATCTGAAAGGTCAGGCAGTGGAAGTTGCAATGCTTTTAGCATATCAAGGCCTTCCCGGAGGGTTGAAGCAGAATGTAATTTATTTTCTCAAAGGGCTAGCACTTTAGTGGGGAATCCCCATCTGTAAGGGACTCGTAGCTCTCTAAGGTGGGAGGTAAGAGGATAAAGAGATCTTCTCTGTTGCAACGTAGCTGCTGATAAGTCTGCAAAAACAGTTATTTTCTCAAACGGGTCAGGGAATCGGCCATTTTTCTTTATAAAAAAAGAGTATTTCCTCCTTAATGTGGTAGAATTGAAACGCTGTGATAACATCTCTGGGTATAGTAGGAGATAGGTGCTTGGGTTTAGGTAGCCTATGGGCTCTTGCAATGGATAACTCCAGATCTGAGCAGTCAGGGAATATGGCTTTAAGAAGCTTATGTAGGTGCTGTTTAATCTCAATATTGGTTACTGTCTCTGGAATTCCTCTGAACTTCAAGTTGCATCTACGATTCCTGTCCTCGGCGTCTGTGGCCTTCTGTTTCAGCCAGGCAATATCTGTAGTGTGGATCTCTAAAGCGTCTACCACAGTGTTGTGCTCTAAAGTTAGTTGGGATAGGCCCTCCTCAGCTTGAGACATTCTGTTTTCCAGCTCACCAATAGAAGATTGCATATTAGCAGTGAAAGATTGGAGGTCTGTTAGCAATGAGGTTTTAAAAGTGAGTAAAAAGTCTTTAAGGTAAGCTTGTGAGATCGTTTCTCCAGACGCTGGAAAGCTCTCTATAGAAACCTGAGAGAGTGCTGTAACGTTACTAGCAGGCCCCATGTGCTCTGCTCATGAGTCATGTAGCTTTTGTTTAGATTTTAGGGGGCTGCTGGTAGAAGGTGAGCTTGTACCTGTGGGAGATGGAGGATCCGAAGCGGTTTCTTCTCCCCGTGATGTTGGGAGCTGCTCTGCCAGTCCCTCAGGCTGTTGCTGCAAAGCGGGCGTTTGGAGCTGTGAGCTGCGTGGTGAGCCGCCGCCATCTTTGCTGGCTCGTTCTGCCCTCTGCTTCATTGCCGCCAGGAAATCTGTTAGTTTTTGCGGCTTCGGCTGTTGTTTCTTCCTTTTCCTGGAGCTCTCTGTCTCCATCTCTGCTTCCCCGGTATCCTGATGCTTGTTCGGCATAGTTGGCACTGCTGTGAGCCGCTTTAGTAGCCTTGTGTGCTCGGAGCGCTCTTACTACGCGTCCAGCTCTGTGCTCTGCAGGCCACGCCCCCGATTACTTTCTTTATTGGTTACGTCTGATTCTCCATTGCATTTGCTCTGGCTCTTGTTACCCTTCCTTCTAGATTTCTTTCCTCTTATTCTATTTCTAAATTGTGTACTGGTAAATTGTCCAAAAATCATCCTGATTATACTCTGATTCTATGTCTATCCTTTTGTTTATATCTTGTTCTGATGATCGAGCACTATTGTCATATCCTTCTGAGGAGCTATATGTGTTTTCACCCCAACCTTCCTTTTTTTTTTTTTTCATTCCTTCTATTGCCTCACCCTTTTTTATTTATTTATGCATTGCTATCAAGTGTGTGTGCGTGTGTGCGTGCGTGTTTTCTATAGATGAGAATGCTCTGGGCATAATATATGGGCACAAGAAATCACATTTTGAAGAAAGTTCTTTTTTTTTTCCTAGAACATGTCTCTTGCAAAAATCTGGGATATTTTCATTAACATTTTGAGTCAGGTGGAAACATAAATTTTGATATGAAAGGAAGTGCAATACATGTAATACGTAACACAGTATTAAGAAATATGTAATACAGTAACAATAAAGTGTCTAACAAATGTTAACTTACCCTAATCTACAAAGCTCTCCACAATCTCGCTCCCCTGTACATCTCCTCACTAGTTTCCAGATACCAACCCAACCGCAACCTCAGATCTGCTCCTGACCTTCTGTTGGCCTCCTCTAGAATCACCTCCTCACATTCACAAGATTTTGCAAGTGCTTCACCCCTCCTCTGGAATGCCCTCCCACAACACATCTGTCACTCTCCAACCTATGTTACCTTTACACGCTCTCTAAAAACTCACTTGTTCCAACAAGCATATACTATACCTTAGACCACTACCCCGTTGACCTAAATCCACATTGAACTCCTACTAGATATCCTAAAATATATATATGTTTATTGTATACTATCATACCTCTCGTTTCCCCCCTATTCCTTTACAAGGAGCAGGGCCCTTTTGTGTCTTGAAATTCATTATACATTTTATTCATCATGTTACTTTTATCACTGTCCTTACCAATTCTGTATTTTGTATCGATTTTGTATTTTGTCACCAATTATGGATTTTGTATACACCATTATCTGTATTATTATGTACCCCTTGTTTGTTTCTTACTTTGTACAGCGCCACGGAATATGTTGGCGCTTTATAAATCAATAATAATGATATCTTTAAATACCTCAGAGCAAGTGCAAAAATAAACTATACCGTACAATGCCTAGAGTAATAATAAAGCATAACCTAAGAATACACAGGTGCTTAAAGAGACACTGAAGCGAAAAAAAATAATATGATATTATGATTTGTATGTGTAGCACAGCTAAGAAATAAAACATTAAGATCAGATACATCAGTCTAATTGTTTCCCGTACAGTAAGAGTTGAGAAACTCCAGTTGTTATCTCTAAGCAAACAAGCCATTATCTCTGCGACTTTCAAAGTTGTGGAGAGGGCTGTCTTCTGACTTTTATTATCTCAACTGTTAGTTAACTATTTACTTTTTCTCTGCCAGAGGAGAGGTCATGACTTCACAGACTGCTCTGAAAGAATCATTTTGAATGCTGAGTGCTGTGTAATCTGCACATATTATAGAATGATGCAATGTTAGAAAACACACTATATACCTGAAAATAAAAATATGAGAATATTTTCTTTGCTGCTAATCTTCTAGTAATTATTCATAGTACACAACCAATTCATTATATCATATTTTTTTTTTTCGCTTCAGTGTCTCTTTAAACTGCACTTTATACATATTCACTGGATATCTCTCCTTTTCTAACATGTTCTGTTTTCTCAACAATTCTCTAAGTTCTTTGACACCGGAGACCCTTGAGAGGTGTATCCAGAGCTCCTGTACCTTGCATAATGGCATCTGTGCTAAACCATTCCTGAAGAAAAACTCTGACATTAAGGTTCTGTCTGTGGAGATCATCTTTCAGCTACTGAAAATTGCTGGACAGTCTGTAAGTGTAAACTACAAACGCTGCAAAATGCCTCTTCAAAGATGCCCATTAGTGGTGCGATTTTTTTTTTTTTTTTTTTTTGCAAACATATTTTCAATAAGATAATTCAGGTCAATAGAAAATATCATAGTTAATCGATCCACAGCATTAAAGAAACTTGCAATTGTATCTAAGGCAGTGTTAATTGTATCTATAGAAAAATACGACATACTGATTGATCTCTGTTCTTGTATCCACTGACTTCCCGGCATGCATTGGGGCACGCGGACACGCATGCGTGCACTAATTCTCTGGGAAGTTCATAATGTGGTACAAAAGTCGGTCTGTGGAGAAGAAGGTGGCTCCATGGCCAGAGGAGCAGCACCCCTTAGGTAAGTAATTACACTCACTCCAATAGTGTACCACAAACCTCCCTTATAGGGAGGTTCATTTTAAGAAAGATTTATTTAAAGGACCACTACCGCGAAGAGATTTCATTTTTAAACACCCTCACATTAGTTACTCTAAGCATTCAGACGATTCCATGTGTCATTTATTTCAATATCTAATATGGCCCTTTAACTATCCACATGTAACTGTACCCTCTATGCGTCAGTCCCAGCAGTAGCGCTGACGGACATCTGTAACTGTAATCCCATTATAACTGATGGAAACTCACACGATGTAACCGCTCTTCTTCCGGCCCCGAAATGTCCCCGCACTCTCTGCATGCCAGGAAATTAGGGTGGCAGTTCTCAGTGCAGCGCGGACAACGCTACAACGCTTCGCATTGCGTAATCACGCTGGAGCCGCTCTCCCCGTCCATTCAATCAGCGCTGCTCTGCCTGCTTGCAATGACGAGCAAGTGCAGGGCAACTTTGAGGAGAGCAGCGAGATATGAATGGAAGAGCTGAGCATGCTCAATAGTAAATGTGAAGCCCAAACTGTTGCCCACATGTCTGTATTTGAAAAAAAAAATACAGATTCAATATCTATTTTAATTAACCTAACTAATGTAACTTAATTGACAGTATGTTTGTTTAGGCTGAAGTTCCTCTAAGTACCAGACTGCTCTGGCCCTGTAAAGACCAGAGCTGTCCTTTTCTTATTTCGGGTTGTGATTGGCTCACAGCAATCATGTGGTCAGGAGCAAATGCAATTGCCTCCTGGCCTATGTACAGAAGCTCTGATATCAGCGTGACAGCAGAGCAAGCAGGTGCAGCGCTGCAAACAGAATGGCAAGAGAGACGAGACCACACGGTGGGGATGATTGAAATCTACGCCCTAACAGGAAGAACAGGACATACATTTCAATCATAGTGATCCGGAACACGTTAATTCAGTTTCCTTCACTCGAGTGTAATGTAATGTAATGAGATATTCATGATTGCCAATTACAAGATTGGAGGTGTGACACACTAATCCAGCCTCACTGGAGCCAGAATGCTGCATTACCTGCAGATTACAGGAACCATTTTACAGGCAAAGGTGTGACAATGGAAATGTATGTGGCCGATGATTTTTGTAAAAGGTACCCATTCCTGTTTGTGTATGGTTGGCCCACTTTGACAATACTTTCCACCTCTCAGAAGTTGAGAAAGGGTCCACCTATGACACATTTGAACAACCATGCCTATGCCTTCTGTCCTTTAACCAGTTCTCTATCTACAAACACACATCTTCTCCTAGTCCCTGTATCCTCAGCTTCTGTACTAGGCTATTGTGAGGAACCGTGTCAAACGCTTTTGCAAAGTCCAAGTACACTACATCTATAACTTTTCCAAGATCTAAATTTTCATTCACCAATTCATAAAAGTTATCACTATCACCAACTTGATATACACCATTAACAGAATTCTTTTTACTTGTGTGTCCTACATTTATATATATGTACATATGCCTAATAATAATTACATACGCAGCAGTCCGATAGCTCCTTTTTGTTTCTGTCCTGCAGTGATACTCCTTCAGTTATTCCCTGAGAAAGCGGGAATATACCTGCGAAACGCATTGCCTGTTTTTAACTGGAGTATGAGATTACATTTTTTGTGCTGAAAATTCGACAGCTTTGTGTCTGTTTGGGGATGGTGAGTCCTTTCGGCGCCTCTGTTCACTTTCTACGATACCAGTGTCCACCCCGAGGTGGAGGGGTGATTATACCCTTATATCCTGATCTACAGAGAGCGACCTCTTAAACCTGAGTGGGGATGGGCCTAATCTCCCCACCTTCATTTACAGTGGTTGCCTGTACGGTAACCCGGGTTTGTGAGTGTAAATTGCTTACAATTCGTTTTGCCTCCTTTTTCCAATATGTAGATAGCGCTCCTCAGTATTGATTGATTAGGAGATAGAAAGGTCCCCTTTAGGACCGCACTCACCCTCTCAGGTGGACCACTGTCAGACTGGTCATCAGCGTTTGAGCTATCATCCAAGTGGGAATCAATGAAGCCCTCTGTCCGTTGTCCAGATCAGGGTGATGGCGTCCCCAATTTGATTAGGTGTCTCCACTGCTGGTTAAATCTCTGCGCTCCTCATAGAGGATATGGGATTTCAGGGTACCTCACAGAGGGATAAAATGGACCATAGCGTAATTCCGTAAAAAATGTAACAATTTATTCTTTTAAAACATACTCACAAACGTGGAATGGGTACAAGCGTTTAGAGTGAATAACGGGCTCTCCCCCGTGCCTCCCGGGTAAGGCCTATAGAGGTTGCCCGTACCGCTCGGTTTCCGCTGTCCGTTCCCGCTCTGAGGTGTAGTTCCTGGTTGTCCTGTGGCTCCACCCGACGCGTTTTGTCACACGCGTGACTCATCAGGGGCGTGGCTAGCCACAGGACTCCAGGGGACTTTATACTGTGCCGACGCTGCCCCACATCCGGCTTGTTCAGCCAACTATGTAGGTATTTCCGCCCCATTGAAGATGGAGGCACGCCGGCCGCATCCATGTTGCGCCCGTATGTGCGTTCCACCCGTCATGACGTAGCTTCTTCCTAGGCCGACGTCTAAGCCGCCGTGGCGTTGCGTGGGACGTGCGCATCAATAGAGGAAGGATGTGTGCTTCACCATAATTATGATGGATGGGCTAACAGGTTGAGAGTCCGTTTTTACAAAACATTGGATACATATATAGAAATTAAAAATATTTAAAATAACATTATACCATTAAGAGTTTGCTAATAAAAATGCTAGCTATACTTTTCTTGCATAAAGTATAAAAATATACTCAAGAGACCCTTCCTACTACGTCTCAATAACACATACTGCCCTCCAGTGATCAAAATGAAAACATACACCATTTTGTTTCATAGAAAGTTGCCATTATACATTATACTAATGTGAACTACTATTATATCAAACCATACTGCCATCTAATGGTTATTAATAAAACAAGTTAAATGATTGCAATCACATTTTATATAAGCTGAATTCTATTTGGTTACAATAATTCAATGGGATTAGCTGTTTGCGATGAAGCAATTAAGATCTAATTCAATATTGTGTCCGTTTGGTTGCAGTGTTCCCATACTGTAAATCCACTTAGTTTCTCGTTTTGAAATATCCCTTGTCTTATGACATCCCCTCCAGGCGTATTCCGCTTTCTCCAGCCCACAAAATTTTAGAGAGCTTGGGTCTGAATTATGATATATTCTGTAATGATCAGAGACACTATGTCCCATGTGGCTTCTTCTTATATTTCCTACGTGCTCTCCTATTCTGGTCTTTAGTTGTCTGGTGGTACGCACGATATACTGGATATTGCAAGGACACCAGATCATATAAACCACTCCTTTGGTATTACACGTTATGTTTTGCTTAATTTTAAAGGATCTTCCATTTGTTGTAGAGGTGACTTCCTTACATCTTACTGGTATTGCTTCTCTGCATCCAACACATCCTCTACATGGAAAATAACCGTCTTTTTGCCAGAAGGGGTGCACGGTTTTTGGTGGATTGACACAGCTTGGGGCTAAATAACTTTTCAGATTCTTCGCTCTCCTGTATATAAACTTTGGTTGCTCAGGCAAAGATTTTCCCAGTATTGCATCCCCCTTTAGTATCTGCCAATGCTTTTTGATAATGTGTTCCATCTGCCTATGTTGTGTTGAGTAATCAGAGATAAATGGTACATTTTCCCTCTTTTCCCCTTCCTCTACTCTTATTGGGCCTTGCCTCAGCAGATTCTTCCTGTCAATCCTTCCTACTTCCATAATTTCCCTTTGTATCTCCATTTCATCATATCCCTTGTCAGTAAACCTTTCTGCTAATATCTGTGCCTGAGTTATATAGTCTTCTAATTTGCTGCAGTTCCTGCGCAGTCTCATAAACTGGCCCCTGGGTATCGCTTTCTTCCACTTCGGATGGTGACAGCTCTGGATGGATAGGTAGCCGTTTCTGTCAGTGGGTTTAAAGTAGGTGGTCATAGTCAAAATGGTTCCCTTTTTTTCAATATTTAGATCTAGATAGTGAATTAAGTGGGTACTCGCTTCCATAGTCAATTCAATATTCATCATGTTGTTATTCAGTTGTTCAATGAAAAGCGGAAGTTCTTGCTCTTCTGCCCCCCCCCCCCCCAAATAAACAAATCGTCAATAAACCTTCGCCAAGTTTTTATTCTAGGGTCCCGATTAGTTCCCAGAATCCGTTCCTCCCATTGTCCCATAAAGAGGTTTGCCAGTGAGGGGGCAAACCCCGCCCCCATCGCAGAGCCCTTGATACAGTACAATATTATTTGGAAAAGGAAGAAACTATCATGCTGAAACAGCGACAATTTATAATGAAACTCCTAAACTATGCATTAACAAGAAATTACTTCTGGCATCAGGGGAGCTACTACTTACAAATCAAGGGCTCTGCGATGGGGGCGGGGTTTGCCCCCTCACTGGCAAACCTCTTTATGGGACAATGGGAGGAACGGATTCTGGGAACTAATTGGGACCCTAGAATAAAAACTTGGCGAAGGTTTATTGACGATTTGTTTATTTTGTGGGGGGGGGGGGGGGGGGAGAAGAGCAAGAACTTCCGCTTTTCATTGAACAACTGAATAACAACATGATGAATATTGAATTGACTATGGAAGCGAGTACCCACTTAATTCACTATCTAGATCTAAATATTGAAAAAAAGGGAACCATTTTGACTATGACCACCTACTTTAAACCCACTGACAGAAACGGCTACCTATCCATCCAGAGCTGTCACCATCCGAAGTGGAAGAAAGCGATACCCAGGGGCCAGTTTATGAGACTGCGCAGGAACTGCAGCAAATTAGAAGACTATATAACTCAGGCACAGATATTAGCAGAAAGGTTTACTGACAAGGGATATGATGAAATGGAGATACAAAGGGAAATTATGGAAGTAGGAAGGATTGACAGGAAGAATCTGCTGAGGCAAGGCCCAATAAGAGTAGAGGAAGGGGAAAAGAGGGAAAATGTACCATTTATCTCTGATTACTCAACACAACATAGGCAGATGGAACACATTATCAAAAAGCATTGGCAGATACTAAAGGGGGATGCAATACTGGGAAAATCTTTGCCTGAGCAACCAAAGTTTATATACAGGAGAGCAAAGAATCTGAAAAGTTATTTAGCCCCAAGCTGTGTCAATCCACCAAAAACCGTGCACCCCTTCTGGCAAAAAGACGGTTATTTTCCATGTAGAGGTTGTGTTGGATGCAGAGAAGCAATACCAGTAAGATGTAAGGAAGTCACCTCTACAATAAATGGAAGATCCTTTAAAATTAAGCAAAACATAACGTGTAATACCAAAGGAGTGGTTTATATGATCTGGTGTCCTTGCAATATCCAGTATATCGTGCGTACCACCAGACAACTAAAGACCAGAATAGGAGAGCACGTAGGAAATATAAGAAGAAGCCACATGGGACATAGTGTCTCTGATCATTACAGAATATATCATAATTCAGACCCAAGCTCTCTAAAATTTTGTGGGCTGGAGAAAGCGGAATACGCCTGGAGGGGATGTCATAAGACAAGGGATATTTCAAAACGAGAAACTAAGTGGATTTACAGTATGGGAACACTGCAACCAAACAGACACAATATTGAATTAGATCTTAATTGCTTCATCGCAAACAGCTAATCCCATTGAATTATTGTAACCAAATAGAATTCAGCTTATATAAAATGTGATTGCAATCATTTAACTTGTTTTATTAATAACCATTAGATGGCAGTATGGTTTGATATAATAGTAGTTCACATTAGTATAATGTATAATGGCAACTTTCTATGAAACAAAATGGTGTATGTTTTCATTTTGATCACTGGAGGGCAGTATGTGTTATTGAGATGTAGTAGGAAGGGTCTCTTGAGTATATTTTTATACTTTATGCAAGAAAAGTATAGCTAGCATTTTTATTAGCAAACTCTTAATGGTATAATGTTATTTTAAATATTTTTAATTTCTATATATGTATCCAATGTTTTGTAAAAACGGACTCTCAACCTGTTAGCCCATCCATCATAATTATGGTGAAGCACACATCCTTCCTCTATTGATGCGCACGTCCCACGCAACGCCACGGCGGCTTAGACGCCGGCCTAGGAAGAAGCTACGTCATGACGGGTGGAACGCACATACGGGCGCAACATGGATGCGGCCGGCGTGCCTCCATCTTCAATGGGGCGGAAATACCTACATAGTTGGCTGAACAAGCCGGATGTGGGGCAGCGTCGGCACAGTATAAAGTCCCCTGGAGTCCTGTGGCTAGCCACGCCCCTGATGAGTCACGCGTGTGACAAAACGCGTCGGGTGGAGCCACAGGACAACCAGGAACTACACCTCAGAGCGGGAACGGCCAGCGGAAACCGAGCGGTACGGGCAACCTCTATAGGCCTTACCCGGGAGGCACGGGGGAGAGCCCGTTATTCACTCTAAACGCTTGTACCCATTCCACGTTTGTGAGTATGTTTTAAAAGAATAAATTGTTACATTTTTTACGGAATTACGCTATGGTCCATTTTATCCCTCTGTGAGGTACCCTGAAATCCCATATCCTCTATGAGGAGCGCAGAGATTTAAAGAGGAACTGTAAGGAGGAATAAATATTCCTTAAAAAGCAGTATAAGACAGTGATTTAAGTATATAGATAAGAAGGATTGACTAATAAATCTCGTAACCCTGTCAGCAAGGTGCTGTAAAAATGCCATAGGCAGCATGGGAGGATCCCTGTTTACTACTGGCAGGAGTAGCAAGTTTTTTTTTCTTCATCCCAGCAGTTGAAAACACGCCCACAGTGAAGGTTGTTACACCCTCCTTCCACAACCTTTTTTTTTTCCTAACTGACATAATTTGCAGAAGCCCAGGAAGTATAATATGCACATGTGTAAACAGAAGCAGACAGGGAATGAGCTGGAGATGCTGATTAGTGTATTGTAATATAGCTGAATAGCAGAGGCGTTTCAAACCACTGGCATTACAGCATAAGGGCCACTAGCTGCGTTTTTGCCAGAAACGCAAAACGCATGCGTTTGCTGATTCTGAAGTGCAGCTTGTTTAAAATAAGAATCTTGGATGGCTTTTTCCACTGCTGCGTTCCGGTTTTTACAAAACGCAAACCCATGTCTGTGCGATTATGATGCGTTTTGTGTTTCAATGTAAAGTATAGGAATGCATGAAAAACGCATAGAAATGTGTTTTGCGTTATGTATTGATTTAACCACCAGTATCTATTTTCAAGACAACACTTGCCATTTGCCAATCAGAAAAACGGAGACTGCAAACGCATAAAAAACGCACAAAATGAACATCAAAATTGGGGAAACGCAAATGCATTTGCAGTTGCGTTTTGCAGTGGAAAAGGGCCCTGAAGCACAGAGCTGTCTACAAAGGCACTGTAAATTTTCTGGCAGTCCAGGAAAAAAAAGTTTCTTTTCCATGTCTTGAGAGACTGAAAACTAAAGCTAGCCATACATCAGGCAATGATGGGCAGATTCGACCAAGAGACAAATCTCTCTCTAATCAAATCTGATTAGAGAGAGATCTGTCAGCTGCTCATACACCACAGTCTGATTCCCGTTCAATTTCAGCATGAAATCTCCTGGAAATCGGCAGAGCCCGCCGCTGTTCCTCTGTGTATAAATGTATGTACATGTATGTGTATTTATACATTACCTGTCCTGTATCTGTCTTCCACCGCTCCTCCCTATAAATGCCGGCCAGCGTAACGTCGCACACGCACGCCAGCGAGATATGTGCCGGCAGCAAGTATGGGAAGTGTAGCAGCGGATTCAGAAGAGGGCGGTCACTGGGACACAGGACAGGTAATGTGTAAATACACATACACACATAGCGCCAGGAGTTTCGTCACTCACCCCGATATCGCTTGCCTTTTACCGCCATGCACCCGACCAACCACGATAGCCAATTTGCAGCATTTCCGATTGACTCATGTGCCCAAATATCAGCCTGAAATTGGTTGCGTTGTCAATCAGGCATGCACTTGGCGGCGTGATCTTAATCTGATTTGATTATAAGCTTTCTCCCCCCTGCACAATTGTGCTAATGACTGCATCTGCTCGTCCACTGATAAGAAATACAAAGATTTGTAGACAGTCCCTATTCAGTATTCTGCAGGGTCTTGAGTACAGCACCCTGCCTCCAGCCTTTTCACCCCAAATCCCCAAGAGCTTTGTACTGTAGTGATGCTGGAGCAGTGTGCAGAGCCAGCCATCAGAGTAGGACAGATTGGGCCCATTCACACTGGGGATCACAAAATGCTGGCAATTAGCGTTAGCGTTTTGCGGCTGTGATTTTTTTTTTTTTGCAGCAAACGCATATTTTTGACTACATTTTCATGATTTTTGAGCGATTGGGATTACACAAGCACTTTAATCTGCAGAAACCGCCTACGAATCGCCCAAGTGTGAATGGGCCCTGAAGAGCACACTCATCTGACATCATCTGCAGCACTGTACAGAGTACATATTCATGTCGCTGACTGTCCTCAGAGGAGCTCGCAATCTAATCCTACTATAGTCATAGTGTAATGTCCTACCATATTATTATTATGTGTTTATATAGCACTGACATCTTCTGCAGCACATTACAGGGTACATAGTCATGTCACTGACTGTCCTCAGAGGAGCTCACAGTCTAATCCTACCATAGTCATAGTCTAATGTCCTACCCTATTATTATCATGTATTTATATAGCACTGACATCTTCTGCAGCACATTACAGAGTACATAGTCATGTCACTGACTGTCCTCAGAGGAGCTCACAGTCTAATCCTACCATAGTCATAGTCTAATGTCCTACCATATTATTATTATGTATTTATATGGCACTGACATCTTCTGCAGCACATTACAGAGTACATAGTCATGTCTCTGACTGTCCTCAGAGGAGCTCGCAGTCTAATCCTACCATAGTCCTAGTCTAATGTCCTACCATATTATTATGTGTTTATATACAGTTACAACTGAATGTGCAAGGTAATGTCCATGTTTCCCTATGGCTCAAGTGGTGTGATATTACAGTTTAACAGTGTGCTGACCAGGAAGCTGTTAAGGGGTAATGGCCATTTTTTAAATGGAGGATGGAGAATTTAATTGATCACAGTGGTCAAATAGGACGCAGGAGAGGAGAAAGAGATTAAGGAGTATACAGGAGGTAAGTATGATCTGTGTATGGTTATTTTTACTTTTTATTTTCAAGTCAGGTTCTCTTTAAAGGAGTCATCAAGGGATATGAGGAAAATAAGTGCCACTTACCCGGGGCTTCGTCCAGGCTGACCAGGAGGTCAGCCTGTACTGCACCTGCGTGAGCGGCGCTATCACTGCCACGTGGACCGGAGCGTACTGCGCAGGCGTAGTAGTTCTGCGCCTCTGCAGTATGCTCCGGTCCACGTGGCGGTGATTGACAGCACCCCTCACGCAGGTGCAGTACCTCCTGGTCGGCCTGACGTCATCGCCGGGGACCGGAAAGCTTCACAAGCGAACGGCTCATCGCAGAGCTGCACCAAGGGACATGCTGGGAGCTTGTGGCTGGACGAAGCCCCGGGTAAGTAGCACTTATTTTCCTTCAATTCCCTTGAGGACTCCTTTAAGGCATAAATAAGGGACAGCTGGAGAGGTCTGACTTTAGCTCTGCACTTTTACTACTTTCTAAGCAAAGCACAGGAGACACAGCAGTGTAAAGCATGCTGGCAGCCTGTCACTGAGTCTGCACTGCTCTCTGCTTTGTTTCTGAACTCAAAGTAAAAAAAGTTCAGGCTAAGAAGTCAGACCTCTCTCCCCCTCCCCCAGATGCATCAGACAGGCAGCGTTTTCACACTGTATACATTTTATCAGATGCTGGAGATTACCTGGCATGCCTGTGGGAGAGAAACAGTGAGGAGGACAGTGGATGAGTGAGCAGGCTGCTAGATACACGCTGCTCACTCTCCTGAAAGCTGCTGGCACTGAATGAGATTTGGGGGCGTGGCCGGCTCACTCTGCTGCCTGTCTCTTGTTGAAGGAGACTTTTTTTTTTTTTCCCAAACACCAGGAGAGAGCTTGTGACGTTTCTAAACGTCACTACCCAGAAGGCACTGAGAGTAGGCTAATTATTATACATCCGCGGAGGCAGCTAGTGTGGTGGGCGTGACTTACTGGTTAAAGCTACAGAAACTAAGTAAATTTATATTTTACTAGGAGATACTTGTTTTTCCCCTATAAAGTGGGCATGATGTACACACTGGTGCTGAGTACAATAGGAGGTTACAGTTCCTCTTTAACCAGCAGTGGAGACACCTAATCAAATTGGGGACGCCATCACCCTGATCTGAACAACGGACAGAGGGCTTCATTGATTCCCACTTGGATGATAGCTCAAACGCTGATGACCAGTCTGACAGTGGTCCACCTGAGAGGGTGAGTGCGGTCCTAAAGGGGACCTTTCTATCTCCTAATCAATCAATACTGAGGAGCGCTATCTACATAAAGAGACTTGCTACTCCCCATAGAAAAGCGCATACATAGAGACTATACCAAGATTGAACTGTTTAGTTTATTGGTGCAATTTTGAACTGTTTATATTTGACAATTGCAGCGCTATTTGACACACTGATACTCCTTTTTCCAATACATACTACACTATATTGGGCTCTCGGTTTCCCTCTTTTACACCTCATAAAAGCTGAGCATGTTAGTGAGACAGGACCTGTCTTTAGTAAAACCATGCTGTCGGACTGAAATAAGATTATTCTGTGCTACATAATTCTGTATAACATCTCTTAGGATACCTTCAATTTACACACAAATGAAGTAAAGCTTATAGGTCCAGTGGCATTGCTAGGATCCTAAAAGATCCAAGGTACTCGTGAGCACTCCTGCCATTCTGAAAAATGGGCGTGACCAAATAGAATGTGGGCATGATTATGGGTGGAGTCAAGTGTGCATAAACGTAGCTGTGGTGTAAGTAGACCTTCCCAGCAAAATGTTGGATGAAGCCTTCTTACCTTTATTTTGCTTTTTTTTTTTTTTTTTTGTGGTCATTTTATTGTATTAAATGGGCAGTATATCACATAAATGGGCAGTGTCCCCTAAACTTAACTATGTAAAGTTACCCGGCTTGTGTGCTGGGCTTGCTGGGCTAGTTTACTGCTAGGCTGTGTGACCTGATGCAGGGATCACACACCAATGGGGAAGCATTTATGTTATTTAATGCAATGATGGCACGACAAAGTATAAATGAGAGGATGACTTGTTGTTCTGTACTCACCACCTCTGGTCAGGAAGTTTCTTTAGTGCATTACACAGTCAGCTTCAAATCAAAGTGTCCTTTATTATGACATCAGATGTGAGTAAACATCGACATTGTACAAAGTTGCAGACATACTGGCAGTGAAGGACGGTGGGAGGAGAGTGACTAGGGAAGCCTCACAGCCATTTTGTGAGGTGATGCGCTTCTTCCGAGGCTGAAACGCGATGTTTATTCACGTTTGATGTTATAATAAAGGAAACTTTGCTTCTTTTAAAGAGAGTCTGAAGCGAGAATAAATCTCGCTTCAACCTTATAGATAGCAGGGGCATGTGTGCCCCTGCTAAAACGCCGCTATCCCGCGGCTTAACGGGGGTCCCTGATCCCCCAAATCTCCTCCGTACAGCCGGGGAGCTCTTCCTGGTTGGGGCAGGGCTAACCGCCGCAGCCCTGCACCATGCGCGTCTGTCAGCGCGTATCTCCGCCTCTCCCCCGCCCCTCTGTCTTCCTTCACTGAGAGGGGCGGGGGAGAGGCGGCGGTGCGCCGCTGATAGACGCGACTGGAGGCAGGGCTGCAGCCGTTAGCCCTGCCTCCAGGAAGCAATAAATCTGCGACCAAAAGATGACCAAGGTTTGCAGGGGTTGGTTTGGGGGTGAATGGACCCCCGTTTAGCGGCGCGATAGCGGCGGTTTAGCAGGGGCACACATGCCCCTGCTAACTATGAGCTCTGAAGCGAGATTTATTCTCGCTTCAGAGTCTCTTTAAATGGTTGTGCCGGAATCTGTAACTACACACCTTATAAGACAATACAGCAAAAAAATAATATCCAAACTATCAATCCATAACACCCTATGTAGGGGGGTATGCAAAGGAGTATAATGCTAGGAATACACGGTACGTTTTGTACCGCGGAATCGAGCCGCTGATGGGTCGATTGATAAAATCCGACGTGCCTGATCACCCGCCGGATTGATTCCGCACTCGATACCGCGGGCAGGACAATGGCAGAAAACGAGCAGAAGATAAGAAGCGCCCGCGGGGATGAGCAGGAATCGATCTAGCGGCTCGATTCAGCGGTACAAAACGTACCGTGTATTCCTAGCATAAGTCTCAGACCTATCACTAGCCATTATATACCAAGACAGTATATACATCGAGTTTATACATCTTGATATGGCATTGTCAGTTTCAAAAACTGTCAGCAGCATTCAACATCATAAAGTGCAGTGTGCGGAAGAAACTTCTTATATTTTAGATCAAATGATTTATAAAAAATGCATAGAATTGGAAGTGAATACGTAGATATGGGATAGCCCCACAATGGCTTGGATAATACAAGTGCCTGTGCATGAGATGCCCAGAATTTACCAGTGATCTGGGGAGGAAGACCAAATGCTATTAAACAAAACTCCAAAATGTGAAACCGTAAACACACAGGTAATCTAAACCATGTTGTGCAAACAATAGAACCTATAACCATGAAAAAATCAAAGCCAACAAGGAGGTCCACAGAGTGATAAGGAAACAGGAGTCCGTTCAAAAGAGACGGCTTACCCACACGGAAGTCAGAAAGATACTGTTCAGCCCGCTGCACTTAGCCCTGTTGCAATCTTTATTATCTATACCCAAGCACATTGCTTGAAGCTTTCAGGCAGAAACACTCTCACCACAGCCTCTGCTTGGATGTGTAGTGCTGGCAGCAGTGGCAGTCTCCTTCATAGCAGAGCAGCAGAACTTGGAACTATTTTCCTGTTCCGGCCTCTCTCCCAGTCCGGATGCATCTTCTTTCTCTAGCATCTGATTCATTCTCAGACACTAAGGGAAAATCCTGGTACTGAAGACATCTCCAGACTCTGGAGTCCGATCGGCCAAAGCAGGTAAATAGTTCTACCAGCTGTGCAGCACTGTGGAGTGGTCCAGAGGCCGATACACCGGGAGCCTCAAAATAAATCTGTGGCACGGTCTATGGATCTTTAACTCTAGAGGCACACATGTACAGATCTATAGTTTCCAGGTGCTGTTTTTTTTCCCCTTCTTGAATAAGGGGGCAGCACTGTGGCATGCGCGGGGTCCCAGGTTCGAATCCCAGGCAGGTCAATATCTGCAAGGAGTTTCTATGTTCTCCAGATGTCTGTGTGGGTTTCCTCCCGGGCACTCCGGTTTCGTCCCACATTCCAAAAACATACAGATAAGTTCATTGGCTTCCCCTAAGTGACTATGGTAGAGATTAGATTAGGAGTCCCTCTGAGGACAGTCAGTGACATGGCTATGTACTCTGTACAGCGCTGTGGAAGATGTCAGTGCTATATAAATAATAATAATAATGTGCCAATAAAGTAGGCCATACATCAGGCAACTTTGGTGGCCGATCGACCAACCAATTAGATTATTATTGAATTGGTTGAAAATCGGTTCCGCCAAGTGCAGGCCCGACCAACGATGCAACCAATTTCAGGTCAGAATTTGTCTCGTTAGTCAATCTCGTCTGATGCAAGATGTTGGGCCGAAGGTGGTTGATCAGGTGTGGTGGTAACAGCGGGCGATTCTGGAGTGAGCGACAAACCCCCTGCCACTGCCCCCCTAATGCCTAATGTATAAAGTGCCCCCAGTAAGTGCATACATACATTACCTGTCCTGTGTCCTCCCCCGTGTGGCTCAGCCGCATATATGCAGAGGTGCATGGCGTACTCACGGGGGGAGAACATTATACATTGGAGGGTAGCGGCCTGGCGGACTCATCCAATTTACTAATGATGCTGAAGTCGGATGGGAATCGGCCTGCAGTATGTGGGCAGCTTCGACCAAGAGACAAATTTATCTCTGTAACGATTGGTGTCAGCATGCAGAGAGAATCTGATTATTGGTGATCTGCAGTATCACCAAGAATGCAGATATATACCTGATTATTGATGATCTGCAGAATCACCGATAATACAGATATATTGCTAACCTCTGGACACCTATAGGTATGTGAGTGTTTGGTGTAACAGTAGTACTTTGAGTAATGCACCTGCCGAGCAGGTGATAATAGGCAGTACAGGAATACTGCTCTGAGGACACAGGAACCAGCAGCCTGAGACTCTCCAAGGGGTGGAGTCAGGCTGGAAATAGGAAGGACCAGAAAGTGAGTGACCCCTGAAGGTGGATGTCACTATCTGATCTGGAGACTATCTCTTAAGAGGAGAGATAGCTCTCGAGGTCGGGCACGCCTGGTCGGTAACACACGGACAGATAAAGTACAAAGACAGAAGGCTGATTCGGTATCCAGGTCAAGCAGGGTTTGGCAACGGAATATCAGATATGCGAGGTACCGAATCAGAAGACAGAGGAGTAGTCAGGAAAGCAATAAGTCATAACAGATATCAAACAATGCCTAGTCTGGATGCTACCCTGGAACTAGTCTGGGGTATAACACAAATACAGTTCCCTAGTCTGGGGTGCGAGGTCCGTGGTCTCGGCACCCTGGAACTAGTCTGAAGTATAACACAAATGACAATACAGTTCCCTAGTCTGGGTGTGAGGTCCGTGTTCTCTACACCCTGGAACTAGCCTAAGCATAAACAGAATAACAGTACAAGTAATCTGGCTCAGTGTGAATTCCCAGGTCCACCTGGTTCAAACACACTGTTGGATCTGACTAAGGTCTGAGTGCTTCCACGTAGTGTTCGCAACGGCAGACAACTTGCAACTGGCCAGCAGTAACTATATATGTAGTAGTGCTCTCCAGCACCACCCCTAATTGCTCAACCAATAGTATCCTGCTCTGGAGTCAGCTGATCGGCGTGATCAGCTGACCTCTCCCTGTCCAGTATAAGAGTTCTGCCTCTCAGCGCGCACGCGTTTATTCCTAAACCTGTGTGCACTATCAGACTCAGCCACACCAGACACACGCTGCCGCGTGCAAACCGCCGTGCTGGACGCGTAACCAGCCGCGTTACTGTTATTACATGCGGCGGCTTTTCCGCGTTCTGCTCTGTTACCAGACGCACGCTTCCGCGTGCAAACCGCCGCATTGGACGCGGAATCAGCTGCCTCCTCAGCAGCACACGCGGCGGCTTTTCCGCGTTCTCTCACAATCTCTAATCAGATTCAATTAGAGATACATTTCTCTTTTTGGAATCTGCCCATAATCTTCTGATGTATGGGCACCTTAAGTGACAAGACAATATACTCTGTACAGCGCTATGTAATATGTTGGCGCTATATAAATACTAAAATAAATAACGGAAAATATCAGCTGTGAACCATTCATAAGGAACTAACCACCCACACAGAAAATACACGTATTTATTGTTCACAAGTGTTATACTGCAACAATATGAGAGTAAATCAAAAAAATGCTAAATATGAATGCAAAATCTTCACATATATTGCCAAAAATAAGTGTTGCTTGAGAATTTTCGCCAGTCATTTTCACATCAAAAATTCTATTTTCGATCCGGAGAAAATATGTGCGGAATACATTGTATATTCGCAATATGGTCAAAGAAAATGATTTTTTTCTTTCCATTGCAAAAATTCACGAAAATCATGAAAAATTGTTATGTTCACCATGAAAATTCACAAAAGGCTCACAATATTTTTCAGCGTGGAAAAAACACAAACTTATTACAAAATGATCTTCAATGGCATTTTCAGTTGAATTTTTACATTATTTTCACTAAAATGCAAAAAGAATATTAGCATTTTCGCTCATCGATCAGACCAAAATGGTGACAGCCTCCTTGCAAGATGGAACATTCCACACCATATTGTGATCTCCTTGCCTTCTTATAGGAACTTTCCTCCATACTCAGCCACCAAATGCTTCTCACTTCAGGTTGATTTAACATTTGAGAGCACTTGTAATTCTATCTAGTGTTGATTCCTGTATTTATGCATCACCACCAGCAGGTTACGTATCACTTTGCAGAACTCACAGAATTCTCCCCAGAGGAGCACTCATTTCATAAGTCACATACACTCACTTTGGTCAAACTACAATGTAAACTTGTGTGTTTTGTTGTAAACTTGTTGTATTTACTCCAGTTTCCAACTAATTTAGTTTCAGATCAGTGAAAATATTCTGCAAGAATCACTGAAGTTAATAGAAAAATGGATTGAAGACACCCATGGTCAAAAACTTAATTTGGGGGATGGCGGAATAGAGAAAGAATTGAAAGTAAGCTACCATACCTATGCTGCATGTTGTGTTGTTTTTTTTCCAGAAGTCAAACAAGCAAAATGTGTGGAGTGTCTTTACAAAGGCATCCTGAAAATGGGATAAGCAGCATCATCTCAGGTTCTGGATAATGTGAAGAATGTTTAGCTGCAAGAAATCATGAACTTGTATATACGTTTATCAATGATGCACAAAACTATGCAACATAAGCATGGAAAAATATGACTGTAGACTTTATATAACCTGCACCTGTTTTTCAAGGAAAGCATCAGGTGACCACTAGATCATTGTACAGTATATCGAAAAAAAAGTGGCATTTGCCTGTGGATTTATTCAGGATAACGGCTTTGCCACTAACCAGTCCTTGGCCACATTCTTTCTAACTGGCTAAAGGTACCCATAGACCTGACAATTATGGGCAGATTCGACACAGAGACAAATTTATCCCTAATCGAATCTTATTAATTTGTCTCTTGGTTGAAGCTGCCCATATACTGCAGGCCGATTCCCATCCGATTTCAGCATTAAATCTTCAGGGAATCGGCTGAGCCACTACCCCCGCACAGCCGCTGCCCCCCCCTTTAATGTATAAATGTGCCCAGTGTGTGCATTTATACATTACCTGTCCGGTAGTAGCCTCCACGCATTGACAGTTAATCTTGCCAGGCAGCCACATAGCCGTGTACACGCTAGCATTGCATATCGTCTGACGTCAGACGCTAATGCGCCGCTAGAGTGTATGTGGAACCCGGTGAGGTGGACGGTCACCACGTGGAGGCTGACACCAGACAGGTAATGTATAAATACACACACCAGCCACATTCATACATTGCAGCAGCGAGGGTTTTGTCGTTTTGTTGCTTGTTCCGAAATCTGCTGCTGTACCATCTTAAACCCAACCAACCGACATCTTGTGGCATACGCAATTGACAATGCGACCAATTTCCGTTCCGAAACTGATTGCTTTGTCAGTCGGGCATGTACTTGGCGGCACCAATTTTCATCCAGATCAATTATAATAATCAAATTGGATGGTCGATTGGCCACGAGGTCGTCTGATGTATGGCACCCTTTGCTGTCTCTGGGTGTTGGACTTCAGTGTTCTCCCCAGAATTTTTTTCCAGCCGGGTGGCATGAAATAGTAGCCGGGTGGCATGAAAAAGCAGCCGGGTGGGACGAGATGAAAATGCAGGGCAACTCTGCTTACAGCATAGGAGGAGGTGAGGAGGTGAGCCGATGACAGCCGGGTGGTCACCAAATCTAGCCGGGTGGAGCACCCGGCTAAAAGAGCCTGGGGAGAACACTGGACTTGAGATAACCTCATCAGAGATAATATCATTAAATCTAACATGCATTTTGAAGAACTTTTTGGTCTTCAAATCCGTAGCCTCCATGTCCTTCTGTGGTCATCTTATCACAGTAGCAGGGCGTCTGGTGATTTAACAGCATGTGTATTGATGGTACAGATCTTGTTCTTCCCATGTGGGATACCACATTTCTTGTAGCTGAGCAGTATATCCGCTATATGCCCTGCTGACCGCTTTACCACTTCAATTCTAACCACCTTTCCTTGTTTCACTACCATCTGGCCACACGTTTCCAGTCTGAATGACATCTTGATGTCTTCTTCACTCTAACTCTAAATCTGTTGGATGAGCGAGTCAATGTCTTGTTCACTCTTAGCATACAGCTTGATGTCATCTATGTATAGTAGGTGGTTGCAACCTCTGCACCCCCTGTTGCTACGGCACTGGCTGCTGCAGATGCATTCAAGCCTTCGTATTTTCCAAGTATCCAGTGACCATCCTTAACCCTCACACCCTTTTGCTGTTGCCTTCTGGAACAAGTAGAGATGGAAGCAAGTCCAGAGATAAAGTGCTTGAAGTTCACCTACACCAAACGTCATTTGTGTGCTGTACAAACTATTTACAGATATTTTCAATTTACACAGGAAATAAACATAGACCTTGCCACTGGATAGACTACAGTACTAACTAAACGTATTCACTGGCTATACAAGAGATGCATACACAAGCAAAATTACCGTTGCTCACAGGATTTAGGACTGGATGCCTTCAGCCACAGTTTGGGCCTGAGTGCTGTACAGAGGTGTCACTAGACTATAGTCACATAATGCATTCTGAAGCTATGGAGGGTGGTGGGGGCACAAATGAAAGAAGATCCAATACTTTGCATTTCTCTGCAATGTATCTGGGCCTCCATACACACACTAGACTCATGGCAGAGACAACCCTGCTGGCTGCCTAAGCCGAGAACACGCATGTCTACAAGATTTAATTGCCTTGGTTCAATCAACTAAAAAAATAAGTCTTTTCCAGTACAAATCACTATATAATGCAGCCTAGCAAGTATGGCACAGTCCTGCAATATTTTCCTTCCCCGGCTCCAGCGCAGGCGGAGTAGTTGCTCTCAGGCGGAAATAGCCAATCCCAGTCGGGGTCCGCTCTATTGTGCAGGCGCAGGTGACTAGTAGAGCGGATCCGACTGAGATCGACTAGTTCCGCCTGATCCGAATCAAGAGCAGCTACTGCGCCTGCCCTGGAGCAGGGGAAGGTAAATATTTACATGGCCACCATTCGGAGTGTCCTAGAGAGACCACCATGGGACGGAGGAGGACTGGGGATGCCTCAATCGGATCCAGAGGCTTCCCCCTCCCTTTTTTTCAGTACAGGTTTTCTTTAATAAGGCAGGACTTTTTTCAGGGTTAACTGGACATGATTCTAGTCTTCCATGTCTCTGTCAGGCAGACTTGATTAGGACTTGGGGGCGGACTCTATGAGACAACAATAAGTGTTTCTAATGCCTGGATAAGAAGGAGCCATTTCTGCTCTCTCAGCCAAACATCTAGAGCAGGATTACAATTCTTGTCTACCCATTGTTCTGAATGCTCATATACAGCAGATCTTTTACACTCCCTAATCTTGTAGCTTTAAAGAGAACCCGAGGTGGGTTTTAAGAATGCTATTAGGACACAGAGGCTGGTTCTGCATACAATGGACAGCCTGTGTTAGTATACTGTGCCACCCCAGCCCCCCCCCCCCCCCTGCACTCTGCTGTCCCCCAGAAAAAAATCGGGTCAGTTAAAAATGGCGCACAGCGCCAGGGGGATAAAAAATGCGCCCCATAGACTTACATTATATAACGCTATTTAGCATTATAAGTGTTAAAAAATGGCGCAGGCAGTGTGCCTTACACTTATAACGCTAAATAGTGTTATAAGTGTTCAAAGATGCAGCGGGGGTCGGGGAGGAGAGAGGCAGCGGGACACTGGAGGGCATAGGCATCGGGGGAGGATGTGCAGAAGCATAAGTTACCTTGTCCTGGGCCGCTGATCGCTCCTTCCCTCCGCTCCTTCACTTCTTCCATTCGTTTACTGTAGTCCTGCAGCCGGCCAATCACCATGTGGCTTCAGTCTCCGCATGGTGATTGGCCGGCTGCAGGACTACAGCAAACAAATAGGAGAAGAGGGAAGGAGCGATCGCCGGCCCAGGACAAGGTAACGTATGCCTCTGCATACATCCGCTGCCTATGCCCTCTAGTGTCCCGCTGCCTCTCTCCCCCAGCCTCCGCTGCCTACACTAGCAGCCCCCGTTGCCTATGCCCGCTAGTGTCCCGCTGCATCTCTCCCCCAGCCCCGCTGCCTACACTAGCAGCCCCCGCTGCCTATGCCCGTTAGTGTCCCGCGGCATCTCTCCCCCAGCCCCGCTGCCTATGCCCTCTAGTGTCCCGCTGCCTCTCTCCCCCAGCCTCCGCTGCCTATGCCCGGTTGTGTCCCGCTGCATCTCTCCCCCAGCCCCGCTGCGTACACTAGCAGCCCCCGCTGCCTATGCCCGTTAGTGTCCCGCTGCATCTCTCCCCCAGCCCCGCTGCCTATGCCCTCTAGTGTCCCGCTGCCTCTCTCCCCCAGCCTCCGCTGCCTATGCCCGGTTGTGTCCCGCTGCATCTCTCCCCCAGCCCCGCTGCCTACACTCGCAGCCCCCGCTGCCTATGCCCGCTAGTGTCCCGCTGCATCTCTCCCCCAGCCCCCGCTGCCTACACTAGCAGCCCCCGCTGCCTATGCCCGCTAGTGTCCCGCTGCATCTCTCCCCCAGCCCCGCTGCCTACACTAGCAGCCCCCGCTGCCTATGCCCGCTAGTGTCCCGCTGCATCTTTCCCCCAGCCCCGCTGCCTACACTAGCAGCCCCCGCTGCCTATACTACTGACTACTGACCCCAGCCCTCTGCATGTTTTTCATGGCGCACCGCTCTGCAATCTGTAGCATAAAACGAAATTTACCGTTTTATTGTATTTACATTAAAACGGTAAATAGCGTTTTATGATACATTTATTGGCAGAACGGTGCGCCATTTTTCTCCCTGCGCCATTTTCAGATGGACCCGAAAAAAATAGCCATGCTAGCGACATGCAGCTTGTCACTAGCCGGCGGTTTACATCCAGGCTGTCATTTACCACCGCTCCCCCGCCTCATCTATATCGCTGCTTCCCGCCTTCGTCCCCTCCCTCCCCACCTCCGTAATCTGATTAGAGGGAAGGGACACAGGCTGTGGGAGGGGCGTTATAGAGGAGGCGGGGGAGCGGTGGTAAATGACAGCCTGGATGTAAATAGCCTGCTAGCGACAAGCTGCATGTCGCTAGCACAGCTATTTTTTTTCTGGGGGACAGCAGAGTGCAGGGGGGGCCTGGGGGGGGGGGGGGGGGCACAGTATACAAACACAGGCTGTTCATTGTATGCAGAACCAGCCTCTGTGTCCTAATAGCATTCTTAAAAAACACCTCGGGTTCTCTTTAAAGGCTCATTCACACTAGAGGCATTTTTTTACATTTTTTTTAAGCGCAGGCGATTTGTACAAATCACCCTAAAAGCGCTTACACTATGCTGTCCAATGAGATAGTTCTTATTAGGGTGTTACATTTGCTTGTCGCTGACTAAAGAGCTTCATGGACTATTTTTAGGGCGATTTGCCCTGAATGGAAGGTAGAGGAAAAAACGCAAAACCCTCACAAAATCAATTTGTGCAGCGTTTGCGCTTTTTTGAAGAATAAATACGTTGCATTTATTATTTTCTGGATCAAAGAGTTCACTTCCTGACTTGTGTCAGGATGTGAGTTACAAAGCCACTCAGGAAAAGCGCCTATAAAAGCGCTTTTAACAAAAACGCATCACCCACCCAAGCGCCGGGAAAGGCAAAAAAAAATCGCCTCAAACGCCCAACGCGATCGGAACGCAATGTAAACAAGGCCTAAGTGTTTTTTTTTTATTTCAAGTCTTTGTTGCACAGATTTTTATTTTATTGTGGGATTTAATATCTTCTCATCTAGGCATGGGATCAGAGCCTGAGGGTTGGCAGCAATGTGTCTGAAAAGTGGAATGCTACCCTTCTCTGGAGTCTGCGCAGGAAAATTCAGAAGGTACTCCAATATTCTTTTGTACCCCTGTGAGGAGCATGCAAGCCCCTTATCTTGTAATGGACTTTCAGATGAACAGGGTAAGGTAGCCATATATTACTTGATGTAAGGGCAGATCGACCATGAGTTAGATACCTCTCTGATCAAGTCTGATCAAAGAGGGATCTGTTGCCTGCCCACACACTGCACACTGATTTACAAGAGATTTCAGCATGAAATTGATCAGAAATCAGCCTAGCACCATCACCTTTGTCTCCTGCCTGGCCACCCCCCAAGTGTATGTGTCTCCCCAACTGTCCTTAAAGGGAACCTTAACCCTGGAAAACAAAGTTTATTACCTGGGGCTTCCCCAAGACCCCCTGCTGGGAGGGGGGGGGAGGCTTTGTTATGCTGGGCTGGGGGGGCTTTGTTATGCTGGGCTGGGGGGCTTTGTTATGCTGGGCTGGGGGGCTTTGTTATGCTGTGCTGGGGGCTTTGTTATGCTGCGCTAGGGGGCTTTGTTATGCTGCGCTAGGGGGCTTTGTTATGCTGCACTGGGGGGCTTTGTTATGCTGGGCTGGGGGGCTTTGTTATGCTGGGCTGGGGGGCTTTGTTATGCTGCGCTGGGGGGCTTTGTTATGCTGCGCTGGGGGGCTTTGTTATGCTGTGCTGGGGGGCTTTGTTATGCTGCGCTGGGGGGCTTTGTTATGCTGCGCTGGGGGGCTTTGTTATGCTGGGCTGGGGGGCTTTGTTATGTTGGGCTGGTGGACTTTGTTATGCTGCGCTAGGGGGCTTTGTTATGCTGGGCTGGGGGGCTTTGTTATGCTGGGCTGGGGGGGCTTTGTTATGCTGGGCTGGGGGGGCTTTGTTATGCTGGGCTGGGGGGCTTTGTTATGCTGCGCTGGGGGGCTTTGTTATGCTGCGCTGGGGGGCTTTGTTATGCTGCGCTGGGGGGCTTTGTTATGCTGCGCTGGGGGGCTTCGTTATACTGCGCTGGGGGGCTTTATGCTGTGCTGGGGGGCTTTGTTATGCTGCGCTGGGGGGCTTTGCTATGCTGGGCTGGGGGGCTTTGTTATACTGCGCTGGGGGGCTTTATGCTGCGCTGGGGGGCTTTGTTATGCTGCGCTGGGGGGCTTTGTTATGCTGCGCTGGGGGGCTTTGTTATGCTGCGCTGGGGGGCTTTGTTATGCTGCGCTGGGGGGCTTTGTTATGCTGGGCTGGGGGGCTTTGT